>NC_048274.1:26554703-26768807 GCF_009762535.1 Notolabrus celidotus
TTTTAGGTTGAAGGATTCATTTTGGTGCATTTAGCCAGTGTTTGTGTAGGATGATGCTGGTAAAAGATAAATGGCTATTTCAAAGAAAGTCAGCAAGGGAGAATCGAAGGTCCTGAACTTACTTGCATTTATTGCTTAAAGTGGCGATTGAATAGCTACTGGTTACAATGTTGCTTTTCCTAAGAATGATCAAACCTTTGGATCACCTTTGGGTGAAGTTTCTTGGGATTGAAAATATCTGACTTGCAGCATTCAATTAAAAAAAATTGAGTATTTTATTGAATAAGGATTTTGTAGCTTAGAAATTGTATCATGCAAGCCTTTTATAAGAATACAAAAAAGTAGTCAAGAACTTTCCAATTTAAGTGAAATTTTTGAAATTGACAAAGCCCTTAAAGCAACAATTACCAAAGCCATGTAACAGGTAACCATACCTGTGACTGTGACAGTACTGCAGTACTTTAGATAACTTGAACTCCATTTACAGGATAAAACAATTTATTCTACATCTGATTTTCCAAAGTTGGGACACTGTGGTAAATATTGAAAAAACAAATGTTCGCGGATGGCTTGGAAAATAGTGCAAAGACAACATATCAAACATTATAACAGAACATTTCCATTGGTGATTGTTCATGAAAAAATATGTGTTAATTTTAAATTTGATGCCAGTAATACGTTTCAAGAAAGTTGGGACAGGGACACATGGAGGGACATCTCCCAACTAATAAGGTTCACTTCCAACAGGTTAATAAAATGATTGGCTATAAAAAGGGAATTCCAGAGAGGCTCAGTCTCTTAATGTTAAGATGGACAGAAGCTAACCACTCTGTGAGACATCCCATGAGCAAATTGGTCAACAGTTTCAGAATAATGTTCCTTTGCGTAAAATTGCAAAGCATGTGTTCATTGCTGTATCCATAAATGTAAGTTAAAACTGAACCATGTAAAGAGGAAACCATCTACGATCATAATCCATAAACACTGGCAACTTCTCTAGGCCTTAGCCCGTTTAAGATGGGCTGACTGGGTTGAAGTGGAAAACTGTACTGTGGTCTGATGAAGCAAAATTAGACATTCTTTTTGGAATTCATGGATGCCGTGTCCTTTTTTCAGTACCGATATTTGACATGTTGTCTTAGCACCATTTTCAATTAGATATCTGGTTTAAATCAATTTGCAAACCACCAAAAAACAATTTAAATTAACACTTTTACACAGTTTCCTAACTTTTTAGAACTGGAGCTGTATGTAATCCTGCTCAGTGGCAAACATAATATTGCTCCTAACAACTGTAACACAAACATTATAACGTATGGAGAAGGTCAGAGTGTGGGCTATGATTCTGTTAGTGTGATAAGGGATAAAGGGAATTACCATGGGCTTATTATTGTCTGAGGACAAGGGTTAACACCTGAATAAAAGTGGGCGCTGCAGAGAGATCTTCTGATTGGCAGAATGGCTGACTGGACTGACCCCCCCCTCACACCCACCGCCATGACAAGCTCACACCTGAGCACTGCAATGATGTCACCTCCCATCCCAGTGATGGCTGTGTGGTTGCCAGACGCGGAGACAGAAGCATATGTTGCTGATACGGCTGTTCCAAATGTGCAAGGAGTCCAGGGTTAGAAACCAGCACCAGATGGTTCATCTAAATTTGTAGAGAGCAAGGGGGGGAAAGAGGAAAAAAACAAGTGCCACCAACTGGCTCTCAGCCAAGGTTCCAAATGTGACATTTTGGAAAAACACGAATAAAAAGACAAAAAAAGATCATACTTTCTTAAATTGTCATAACAATCTGCAGGAAATCACGTAATTGGGACTATAAAGAGAGTCAACTTTTGTAACTTGGAAATTCAGCAAACATCAGCAATTTTGCATAACAGGGACATTGACAGCTTCTCACATTTTTGACTTAATGTGCTGTATGACAACAGATAAGAGCTGGAAAATCTTTGCATCTTCCTGCCCATTGGAGGTGGTTCAGAATCTGATATAATACATGTCCTGCATGTGTATGTGATTTATACTTTCTGTCCATAGTTCTTATAAGATAAAGTCTATTGATAAACACCATTATTAAAGAGGCACCAAGGAACCTCTTGCATGTGGAAGCTAGTTTTAACACTTTACCCTTAAAATATGAAGTAAATATTTATTTTGCAACCATTCATTGCCGAGTCCATTCCTACATTTTTACTTCTCACACGGCAACTTTGTTAGAGGAAAGAGAAAAAAGTCAAATGTGAAACTTTTTGAAATAATGCATTCTCTGAAGGCTCACACCTGGCCGTGCCAATTTGGCTAGATTTAATTAGAGAGCACAGGAAGTAGTCTGAGACAGCGACCTGGGAGTAACCGGCCTCCCTGTTATCTCCCTGGCTCCTTAATTCCTCTGCCACAGGGAGAAGCTCAATGTTCATCGTCTGTCAAAAAGTTCTCTGTCTGTCTTGAGGACAAATAGACATGGGCAAACCTTTTACATTACAGATAAAAAATACACAGTAAAAACCCAATATTTTGATTATATTCCACAATTCTGAAACATGTCAAATGATGTAATTTGCCCTTGCACTGAACCGCCTGTCATTTTGTGGATTAGTGTCCCTTTATACCTGGGACTAAAACAATACATTACATTTAAATTAATTAAGTTTGACCAGCAATAATTGTTCTATACACAAGTGCTTAGACATTATTTGAAATATCAAAACCTTACATTTTACATACCTAAATCCACAAACAGCGACACAATTCAATAGATAAAACAACACTGGAGCTCTAACAGTGCGTTTTTCTCCTATTCAGGTCATCTGTTTTGTGCTGTACTGACTTTTTTCCTCATCATTCTGTCTTTGCTTTTAGTAAGCTGCATAGTTGCTGTGTTTGGAAAAGTAAAAATACCAACCCAGCCTATATGTAGCTCAATCCATGTCCTCTCCATGTTTTAAAGCAGTTGGTATTCACTGGCACCAGAAATGTTCAGTTGCTTTTCTGTCAAACAGAGGAGGGGGACTGAGTGTGGGAGCAAGAAACTATAAGTAGAGACGAGCTTGATGGCTTCAGTACAGATATAAGTATATCTGTTTTGCTGTGTTAGGGGGTGTTTTCTCTGCGTACAGGATTTTAGAAAAAGGTTGATTATCAAAAATGTGCAAAAACACATCACTTTGTTAAAAGTTTAAAGGGGACATATCACGCTTTTTTCATCAATATATATTGGTCTAAGAGGTCCCCAAAACATGTCTTTAAAGTTTATGCTCAAAAAAACACTTATCGTAATCAGATTTTGGTCTGCCTGAAAAGTCCTCTTCTTCATTCCTCATCAGAACACTCTGTTTTCTCTCTGACCACGCCCCCTCAGGAAGTGGATGTGCCTCGGCTCTCCAGCACGTTGATCTAATGTTTACATGTTGGCTGAATATACACGGCTGCTCAGAGATCGCGTTACTTCAACCCTCTGAATCTGATCCTGACGGAGAGGCGCCTGTAGCAGGACCTTTCTGAACGATTGGTCATAGATTTTGTGTTTCTTGTTGTTTTATTTATCAGTATGTAGACGTGTGTCTTGGTACACAGCTACGAACATGTAGCTATGTGGCTATGCTAACTAGCGCTAGCACTTATCCATGATAAATAAAAATCATCCACTAGATCTTCAAATCTGCAGACGTGGGGAGTAAAACCGATCTTTGTGTTTATTAAGACAGCCTACAACTAGAATGCCTCCCTCCTAAGCTCCTTGTTAGCACACATTTGTGCAGGTAATGAAAAACGGAGGAGGGATTCAGTATTATTTTATACAGTCTATGGGCTGAACAAGCTCCGAGCTCTGACTCTGTGACAGACCGGATATTGTTGTTACGTAACAAAAACACGGAAGTCTGAAACGGCTCGTTTCACACACATTTACAGAAAGGTGGAGAAATCAGAACAGGGGCAGAATGGATTTTTTACATTCTCGGGGGGTTTGTAGACATGCCAGGGAAACATATTTCAGGTAAAGAACCATTAAAAAGTCAATTTTGCATGATATGTCACCTTTAAGGCTTGAACACAGAGTTTAACTGGATTGTATTTTTGGATAAATATAGCATTCTTGCAAGGGTACCTATAAGTGACTGCAGAGTAGATCCCTGAATATTGGTTGATAACAGCCCTACTAGATTAAGAATGACAGGTATCCTGCAATGTTGCTAATGTTTTTAGGCTGTCTCCAATCAGGAATATTTGTACACCTTGTTTTAAAGCCCCATGCACCATCTCTACAGTCTTTCTTTTCCATGAGGTCAGTATGCTGCATCTTAAACGTGCTCCACTTTCACTTCCTTCAGATCAACTCACTCTGTTATATCAGCTGAGATCTATAACTTACTGCAGTCTATAGCAAGAGTTCACTGATGTAGTGCTGGCAGAATGGCTTCACACATATGAATGCACATGTAGACATGTATGGAATACAGAATACGCTTTTGCAGACACACACACACACACACACACACACACACACACACACACACACACACACACACACACACACACACACACACACACACACACAAGAGCGCACACAGTGACCTTCCTGTCCCCTTGTAACATACAAATGAGTCTTTGCTCAGTGTTCCCACAGGACCGAGGAAAAGCTGAACACCAGTTGCCCTTGTTCAGTGTGTGTGTGCATGAGGAAGGTATCATGGTAAACTCAAGTCTTCAAGTAGCTGCAGGTTAGATACGGTTGAAGTCTTTTTCTTGTAGCATATTTGTAGTCTGATTAACAGGATGCAGACTATGTTCCTGTCACTGGCTGCTGTTCACAATGAGCAATAATTGAATTATACTTGACTGTCAGATCAGTTAAAATCATTTAACATAGTCTTCATACTTCTTCTAAGATGAAGCCATGTCAATGCCAAGGCTTGTCCACCCAAATGTTAATGAATGTTTCGTCAAAACATGTCTCCTCGAGACGGTATTTTACAAAGATACCAACATCACATCCTGTGTTTAGCTGCTCATGACAAACGTTATTTATTTTAAGAACAACATAGCTTGGAATTATGATTGGTTCAGCTGGACCAATACAAACAGTTACATTAACAACACAACAAAAACAATGAAAACTACAGAAATAAAAATAACAATGACTACCACAATGAAAATTGTAACAAAAATAACGAAGCAAAAATGAAAAAGGGAACTATAACAATGACAAGACCAATGACAACCACAATAACAAAGACAGCTGCAACAACAATAATAGCAACACTACCTTAACAAACAATAAAGCAACACTGACAACAACAGAAACAAAAACAACAATTATAATGATGATAGCAAAAAGTACAATGATAATAATAACAATATGATAATAACTGACATCTGCAAAAACAAAAATAATTCCAACAATGAAAACTAAAACAACCACAGTAGCAAGGTTGACAACAACAATTAGAACAGTCACAACAACAACAAAACTATTTCAAAGAAAATGAAAACAATGACGACAACATTGACAATAATGAAAGTGACACTGATGATGGCGAAACAATGACAAAAACAACTTACCAATGACATATAACCACAAAAATGACGACAACAACAATAACAACATAAAAATCAGCAACAATAATAAACAAATTAATCAAAATATAAATGATTTTATAGACTTGGTTTAAGTTATGGAAAAAAAGCAAGTCTATCTTTAGGTCAGGACCTGGGAAATTTCTAGTTTAACTTTAGGATCCTAGGTTTATTCCTGTGGTAACGTTTCCACAGGAGTTTCAGGCTCACCTCTTCCCTACTGATGTGTTGTGATCAGTGGTGCACAGGCATTGGTAATGGGGAACCTTTCAAATGTAAAATTAATTACCTGCAATCTGACAGCATCAGGGAAACTCAGCATGTATTTTATGCTTAGTTGGTACTCCATCCTTTTCCACGCTTGCTTTAGCAGGAGGCATTGTGTGTATGTGTGTGTTTGTGAGTGTGTGCTTTGGTTGTTGAAACAGGGAGCCTGCTGGAGACTCATTTGTTTCAAGGGGGGCTAGGATGCTGCAAATCTGGTGTCTAATTTGTCAGGTGAGACAGAATTTGCCATCAGGAGACTGATTATGCTTAAAGAAGTGAAATCCATAATCCGTCCTCAAGAAGAAGAGGGTCGTTTGTGCACCTCCACCATCACTTCTTTGCCAGTTAACAACAAAATCCAAGGTATAAATTGCTTATTGAGATGATTTTGTCTTGCTTTATATGCAGTGGGTGGATAACTCCCCAAACTGTGGGCCTTGGGGCCATGGAGTACTGGCAATCAGAGGTTCTGGTTTGTCAAATGCACACAGCTAACAATTGGTGCTGATTGCCAGTTAATTTTCTAACCTCACAGAATAACTCAGAAACTAAACTAAAATAAACAATGAAATGCTACATTGAATCAACTTGATTGGACCTCATGTGTTATCCAGTGAGATATCTTTTTCTCTGTGTGTCTCAGTATTGTAGTGTGTTAATTTAATCCACTGGGGTCAAACTTCTTGTGCATCAGTACATCATAAAACGTGTTGATATGATCTCACTGAACTTCTAAAATAACATCTACTACACCTCACATCCCAGAAATAGTTGTCTCACCAAAGCACTCACGGTGATCAGCCAATAATAGAACTCATGTCGAGAGAAAAACTCCTGAGTTGCAAGTTGAAATTAAAAATAAAAACTGGTTCATGATACAATCATTACACAGAATTCATCATGCCTGACTGAATGTCAATTGTTTTTTAGGGATGACTATATATTATATTATATTTTTAAAGGGATATACTATACTATACTACACTACAATAACATAAAATTGTACAATAAAACAATAAAATTCAACTATTAGGTTTTTTCATTTTCCAAACTTGCACCATGGTGCTATTGACTCTGCTGGTTTAATTGGAATCTTTACTGCACCTCATTTCCATCATCTGTATGGGTTATGTTGGAGCTTCATTTGATGAAAGTGGACCGACAGCACTAAGAACCAATCTGATTGGAGGGTCACTTTTGATAAGTCTAGTTACAGAAACATATTTAATTTAATATTTATTTTCTCTATCACTTTTCTTTGCTTTTATTTTGAGAGCAGCTGTTTGTTTATTGCAAAAACATATTCATTCCTTTGAGGATAGTTTAAAACACATTTTGTACTTGAAATGGACTCAAGCCTCCTAAATAGGAGGCAGCTTTGATGGCCATTATCCAAATCTTTAAACCCAATCGGCTATTGTTTGACGATGATATGCCTCTGGGAAAGATAGCAATCTTTTCAGGCAAATTAGCCAGCTGTTAGCGTAAATAACTTTGAGCCAAGACTCATTTTCCTTACCATTGTTTACAGTCCTGTTAGCAACTTGTGAAGCGATCATGTGTGTTCATATCAAAAGCTGCTTAAAATAAACAAAATTAACTTAATTTCTCTGTCATTTCTTGGTTCAGTACATCCTCAGAATAGGTGCTTGTTCATCTGTTTCTTGTTAGTCTCAGTTTCCCTGTAAATAGTAAGTTAAACAGAGGCTTCACACTGGCTTACTTCAGGAGCCTCAAGTATGTGAAAAACTTACAATAATTGTTTGTTGACTTGGGGTCAGATTCATTATTGCTTGTTGCATTCCAGGAAGTTGGAAAATCTCAACACTGATTGGCATTTACGACAGAGCATCAAGCAGTAAATTATAAGTGTAGGTCTGGAACGCATTGTTAACTGCTCTTGAACACAAGTATCTGTTTATAGTGATAAATAAATTGCCATCAGATTATGTAGATGGTAGCAGAGATGCCATGATGGTGGAATGTAATCCGTCTGCTTTTGCATTCCACAATATTTTTCCTGCATACACCAAAGCCTGGGGTTAGATTACAAATGCACTACAAATAGAAACCAGAACACTTCCCTTTTACAGAAAAGACATTCAAGTAGATCAAGTAGAATGTGAAAATAAGATTTCAAAAACCCAAATCTACAATTAAAGAAATATGTTACAGGGCCAGAAATTAATTAAAAATAAAGGATTAAGATAATTATAATAATAAAAAAGAACATCCATTGAATGTGAATAATTCAAGATCTAATTTTCAAAACCTTCAACAGGCATCAAATCACTTACATTACTCTCTCCAAATATCAATAAAACAATAATTAGCATTTTAAAAGTGTATAAATTTAGTTGTCACCAACACTTAAACATTGCAAATATAGAAGAACAGTAAACTATGGGGAGAACACTTCCAATTCATCATGGATGTATGCCTTAATCTGTATTGCTGTCAGCTGGACTAAGGACTAATACCTGTTTAAGCAACATACCCCTTCCCTGCGCACGCCTTCAGTGGAGTGCTTTATCTGAAGAGGCCATCAGGTGCTGTGGGTCTGACAGTCCCAGTGTTTGGTGGCTTTCTCGACATGCTGGTATCGATTACCTCCCCTGATTTAATCTCCCTCCTCTGTTTCCCTGTCCGACTCTCCTCAATCTCATCGGCTGGGGAAAGCGGTGATGGCTATATCAACCTGCTGTACACACTGGCAGCAGAAAGGATGTAGAGGAAGAGTGAGTAGACGATCACAAAAATAGGAGAAATAAAGATAGAAATGTAGAGTGAATACTCAGATATAGACCTACAATTTGTATTTTTGTACAAAGAACAACTATCATTTTGTGAAATAACAACAGGATGTGAAAAATGTCAGTATAGGGAGTTAGAAACCAAGCAGTTTGAGGGGTGACCTTGTCCGCTGTTTGTGCTTGTCTACTATTGACTTGGGCCAGGTGGTTGTGTCAGGCCGTCAGGGCTGAGCGGGTCAGAGAAACAACATTTGCTACTGTTCTGTTGCTTTAATAAGACTCATTAATATACTGCATGTGTCACCAGCAGTGTCTGACTGCGTCCCCTCTGGGCTGGGCTAGTTTTGGCATGACATGAAGTAAGGACACACATTCGCCGAGTTCAGCCCATTGGTCTAAGGGTTCCTACCTGAGCCTTCGAACTGCCTGTGAACTCTCCTCTCTTATTTGTGTGTGTGTGTATTTGCGTGTGTGAGTGTGATACATTAGCATGTGGGATGGAGTTAGCCCTTTAAAAATGTATGGAACAAATGCTTGACAGATCATATCTTACAGGTTAATCACTTCATTAAATATTTTTGACATCTTCAAGTGTTTGTTTTGTCCAGGATGCTGTCCTTTAATGAAATATGATCAATTAAGGCCCTGACAATTGGAAGTAAATGTCTAAGGACTTCAAAGACATGCGTAATGGTTGTATTAGTTCTGTTACTGGCTGCAGTGGTATACTCAGAGGAGGGCAGGAGTGGATTACCCCCCTTTGTGCCCTCATGTCTGAAAATGCTGGACTCATGGATGTCCTTGTAGTAAATAAAAAAAGGTCGTATCTAGTTCCCTTTTAGTGGGAAACAATGTTCTGGTAGCTGCCCTTACAGTGGATACAGTTTTTAAAAGTGCTCTCTGGATATATACAGTATGTTTGGTTGTTATGCATTTTCAAAATTGTGTATCAATAATTGTATGTTTTCCTTTTTCATCCACATGAATTGTCACCAGAATGCAAGAAATCAAGACATTCTTAAAATGTATTTTTATTATTTTATTGTCGTCCTAGCCCCCCCTTTCTATACCACTTACTCAGTGGCATAGAAAAAAACATCAACACCAATTTGAAAGGGATGCTATGACATTCGAGGAAATATGCTTTTAATTTTTTCCCCCAAAACTTTGATAAGAAGATTGTAACCAATATTGTTTCTGTTAGCTTTGCATTTGATTCTGTGTTGTCCAAAACACCTGGCAATTTTACAAAATCCTTTAAGACTCCCAAACTGGCAGCTTCAGCTGAAGCTTCAGCTGAAGCTGAAGGGAACTTTGTTGGGTGCATTTGTCATCTGATGCTGTAGAAGCCACACACTGGAGTAAAGGTTAGCTAGCTAGCAGGTTACTGACTCTTCTTCTTCTGCTGCCTCTTCTTCATCTTGCATTTGTTTAAAGGTGACATATTATGCTCCTTTTCATCAAATTATATTGTTATAAGAGGTCACCAAAACATGTCTTTAAAGTTTATTGCTCAAAAAACACTTGGAAATCAGATTTTGGCATGCCTGTAAACCCCTCTTTTTCAGCTCTGCTCAGAACAGGCTGTTTTCTGTGTCTGTACCTTTAAATGAGAATGAGCTCTCTGACCACGCCCCCTCAGGAAGTTGATCTACTGTTCACATGTTGGCTGCATAGACATGGCTGCTCACAGACCCGTGTTACTTCAACCCTCTGAATTTGATCCAGAATCTGATCCTGACAGAGAGGCGCCTGCAGCAGGACCTTTCTGAACGATTGGTCACAGATTTAGTGTTTCTTGTTGTTTTATTTATCAGTATGTCGACTTGTGTCTTGGTACACAGCTACGAACATGTAGCTATGTGGCTATGCTAACTAGCACTAGCACTTTTCCATGAAAAATAAAAATCATCCACTAGATCTTCAATTCTGCAGACGTGGGGAGTAAAACCGACCTTTGTGTTTATTAAGACAGCCTACAACTAGCATGCCTCCCTCCTGAGCTTCTTATTAGCACACATGTGTGCAGGTAATGAAAAATGGAGGAGGAGTTGAGTTGTATTTTATACAGACTATGGGCTGAACAAGTCTAGTAACCATGAGTTTCCATGAAGTCACTGCTTTTGCCCAAAAAGTAGTCCATCATGAAACACTCACCAAACCAGACCCCTTCCCATTCCTACCCGTCATCACATTGACACGTAAGGAGCTAGAGTAGCTGTTTCCAGTCTTCGTGCATCTCCAAGTTATCCAGCTGACTGGTGGGATTTAGTGTACAAGCAAGATAGTGGTTTTGATTTTCTCGGTTAGAAAGTGAGCGGCGTAGGAAAAGGATGTTACGAAGGAACATAGACTCAAAACCTCAGTGTGCCTTAAATCCTGCTTGTTGTCCTAATTTGAGGATGTGTGGAGAAATAAACGTAAAATTATTGTGAAGTAGACTTTCCTTGTAAGTCTCATACTCTGTGCTTTTCATTGTCTGCCATGTTTTATGATTCCTAATGCCATTAAAGCCTGAGGAGGCTGTTCCCGTTATAAAGGTAGTGGAAAGAGTATTTCACTTTTACCACTTCCCTTTCCTACTCCCACTCAAGGACTTTTATTGTTCTGGTGATTATTCTTATTTTTTTGCTTGCCTGCAGCAGTTGAGCGAAGCGTGAAATCATTTGATTCAAGATGCACTTTGATGGACTATCTAATCACATGGTGGAAGTTTGCAAAACCATAACCTCCGGAAATAGAGGTTGTTTGAGGCAGTGAAATATTTGAATGGTCCAAATGCATGGATATTCTTTTTTTTTCTCGGTGAGGTGAAGAAAAATAAAAGATATTCCAAAACTGCCTACAGTCTCACTTGCATTAACATGATGCAACAGGAAAATAACATTGTTGGTGAGCCATTTTTGAAATGTTCTCACAGTAGCGTTCTTCTCTACTTATTAAGTTAATTTAATCAGATATGATGAAAATAGTTTGGTTAAATGAGACTCTATACTGGCGTTCTGTGTGATGGTGGGTGTAAGCCACAAATCCATAAAGGTTGGAGAAGGTTATTACTGGAGGCTGACTGGTGCAAATCCCCAGAGACTGCTGGAAAATGGGGGAGTGTGGAGGATGAATGAATAACTCTACACACCTTCAGATACTGTCAAGGTGGCCTTCAGCAAGGCAACAAATCTCAAATGCTGCGGTGAAACAAATCAATGGTGGTCAGTTAATATTTGAACAGAAAGCAATGCATTACAGCAGAAGGAGATGCTTCAATCTGTAAACAACAATACATCATGTTTGTTGTTTATTGATCCCATGAACAAAAGTTTGAAGGTTTGAAGTTTCCAGGTGAGCATAGGTGTGCATTAGTGACATAAACAATTAAGTTTTCAGTGACTGTCCCTTAGAATCCTTATGTCAAGTTTTCCTTGGTTAAACAACAGAACCTTCTTTGACATATGTCGGCTAGATTGAGAATTTGATGGAGCAGCTTGTGTTTATTTGATTTTTTTTTTCAGTCAGGGAAACATATGCTTTGGGGTGTGGCTGTCATGCTTCTGTAACAAACTGCTCCAGTGGAGCTCATAAAAATGATTTTCACTATTCGTGCCTGAACGTGCCATGGTCTGTTCTTGCTTACGGTCCCTTCTCACATGTCATGTCTTGATACAGCTGAAATGTCCTTAAATTTCTAAAGGCTGCGTCAGTACAGCTAATTGAGCTTGGAGTGTATGTTTCGTGCTAATATCTCTGATCCGGAGTTTACATGTGTCTTTTTCTGTCTTCGAAATTTTCAGCCAGTTTTAAAATTTAATGCTAAGAAGAGCCAAACATGAAACTCAATTACTATTATCTGTTTAAAGTAAATGTTAGCACAAGAATGTGTCCAAGATCTATCGATGTAAAATTATACGTATATCCAAGAAAAACATTAAAATATGCCTCTGCTGTCTTTCACTATCATGTAGGCATGTATGCTGATTTTTCGTATGGCACAATACCTGGCCTCCATGTCTCGCCAAGACTCTGGTGGAGCAGATTCTGCACCATCTGGAGCTTGTGCATTTACACTACCCCACCCAAGCCAAGAAGATGATTGCTATCAGCATGATTATGCCTTTATTAGATTAGCTTTGCATTGTTTACAGGCTCTGCCCATGCCGGCCTTGGATGGATACTTTCCTCGCAGTGGAAGTGTGGAATGATCTGCTCAACAGCTGCTGAAAACACTTCCCTTATTGCTACCAAAATGTGTAACTCTCAGAGGAAATCATAAGGAGAATTTAGAAACAGATCCTGCTGTTTGTTATTCTGTGACATCCTGGGAGCAACTTTATAGTTATATATGTGGTCACAGTCCTTGGCTGTATCAGAGCCGTAAACATGTAAAACAAAAAAAAGAGGTAAAAGCAAATCTACTGTAAAATGTTATCATTGTTTCATTATTTTTTTTTTTTGTAGAACCAAGGTTATTTTACTTGAATGTTGATCACTGGTTGAGTTTGTGTGTAAGACAAGCATTTCATATTTTAATATCCTAGGAATAATGCACACAAAGTAAAAAAAAAAAAGAGAGATGTCCCTACCACTGTCTGAGCAAAACCTAGTATGTTTGACATGAGGAGGTCACATGGGAAAAATGTCTCTCCTCAGAGATGATTTTCCAGCAGTGTTGAATCAACTGCAGTCTGTTTTGTTGTCAGATTTCTCCATATACCAAAGCCAGCCTATATATAGTACAGAGTGGTATAGGGTTATATAAGGTATTGCCATATTTGATCAAAATACTATAAAATCTGTTATTCACAAGCTTTATTTCCCAAGGAGGCTGGGTTTACTAATGCTATAGTTACTCAGTAAACAGAGGTAATGGTAGGACTTTAATAATGGCTCAATTTGCATAATTCCAATGAGTTAATAACAGATGCTTCATTTGTAAAAGTCCATTCAAAGACAGCAAGTCAAACGTATTTAGAGGATAAAAGTGTCATCATCCAAGGGTATAAAAAGTGTGACACAATGTAACAAAAAAGTTTCTTCCTGGTATTTAAACAAAGATGAACTACCCCCATCCCTCCATAATGAGTACATCCCAATCAATTCTAAAGCACAAATGGAAATGCAGCCATTTTGCCACCGTTACAGGTCATTTTTGCTCTATGCCAAGGAATGAAGACATGATCAGAGGAGAGAAATGCTCTGCCAATGTCTGTCTCCTCCATGCCAGTGCATGGGGAGAAGGGAAAGGTGGTGGGCAGAGCCAACTTTCCACTCCAGCTGGAGAGCTGGTGAGAGGCATTGTTTCTCTCATCTCCTACTGTCAGCCCTTGTAGTAGCTGCTCTGCAAGGCTCACCACTATTTTTAAAATAGCATTGAGTCATCTCGCCAGACGCTATAGTGGCCTAAAAATGCTGTACTGTTACAGTACCTGGAAAAACAGAGCTTTTGTTTTTTCAAATCTTGAAAAGGTTATGCTTCTCTCTGGAGCATGTTCTCCAAGTTAAAGGCCTGATTTTCTGACAGTGGATTGAGATGTTCTAAGGTGTGCGGTTGACGTTTCATTGAAAAGTCTCTGAATGATATTTAGATTTTAAATACATGTATTTTGTATCCCACACGATCACTTGAGTCTGCAGGATGCTGATTTTTCCTTTAATCCTTCCTTGTAGGCCTCTATCCTCTACAGTGAATCCCTTCATTACTGTGTAAAAAGGAGTCTATTAATATTCCGCTCACACCTACAGCTGATAGTCAAGTCACTAGTTCACAGAGCTTCACTGTCCCTCTCTGTCAATGCTGTCTCTGACCACACTTTGCTCTTTGAACAGACTTAACCTTGCTTAAGTGTAAAATACCTCCCTCTGTTGGCTGTGTCAGGGAGTTCAGATAACAAATCAACGCTGCCCTCGGACTGAGAATCAATGCAAGCATAGATTTATCCATAAACAATGTCAATTAAACATGCTGTGCAGGGATATAATTACTTATTCACATTTCAACTTGTCAGTCGATCAATATGTGCCCTAGTTATCTTTTGTTTAGCAGCATTATTGACTCCAAATCATTGAATTTGTAGCAATCAAAGATGAATTATTTTCTCTCTTAAATTAAGCAGCACTTTAATGCAAATCAATGGTTCGGGCCTACCTTTCTGTTATTACAAGAAAAATTAGTTCATGAGTTTCATATTTCTGCTACGAGAAATGCAAAACATATACAAATCTATTTCATTCTGTTTAAATAAGTGCTTTTTGTGTTCCTGCTCCCCAGGTCCAACTGGCTGAAGCCGTGCTGCGGTCGTCGTGTGGCCCTGTGGCAGGTCTGTCTGCTCAGTGCTGGCTTCAACTGCATCCTGGTGGCCTGCGTCATCCTGGTGGTGCTCTTCCTGTCTCTGGAACTGCTCATCGACACCAAGCTCCTACAATGTAAATATAGTGAATATCTATTTTCTTATTTTTAACCTTTATTTCATCATGGGGAGGTTTGCTGAACATACTTGTTCTTCTCGAGCAAAAATACACAGTGTGACGTTCGCTAAACACCTGGGAGGCATCCTGTGCATATTAGCATGCAGGAGAAGCGCTGGAGCTGGAGGGAGTTAAACGCTGTAGTGTCCTGTTTTTACAGGTTGACCTACCTAATCAAATCTGTTTGCCATCATTCTTATTCTATCTTTTTTTCTGTACATCAACAATGATACATTCTTAAATCCACGAGGATGATATTTAAGATGTGACCTGCTAAGGGTCAACAGAGGAAAATGAATGGAAGAGCACATCAAAGTAGGAAGGGCCTGGTTTCAAATCTCAACTCCATACTGTACTTTAAAAAATCATAATAAGAAACATACTTTACTTGAGTTGTTTTTATTTTATGCTATGTTCTACATTCACTTCAACACCCTTAGATTTACCTTGTAACTTTTAGAGGGTTTCCTGCTATTAGGTGTAAAAACCCTAGACTAAAAGTTTAACCTTACCTTGAGTTGATACGGCAGATCCACCTCAATGAACAAATTAATGTCATAGTGAACCAATCATAGAGGCCAATATAAGTTTTTAATATGTATTTCTGGACCTGTCCTTTTTTGATAAGCATTCCATGTTTCCCAGCGTTGGTTCGGGGTTTAGTCCTGAGGTACCAAGTCTATTTTTCCATTGATTATGCTTCCTCCACTCTATCCAACCATTGTGCTGTTTTTTCAACCAATCCCTTGTGATATCTTTAAATGCAATTGTCAAAATTAAGTCACTGGTAATCAGACCTTGGTAAACAATGCAAGGGTCTCTGGAGGTGGCATGTTCTTATCCACACCATCTCTAATGTTGCTGCTGTGTACCCGATAGTTGTCTTTTTATTTGGGTGTAACAAAAGAGTGCATTACATTTTTCAACCCAACTAAAAAAACTTTTACTTCCCCTGTTTTTTTGTGAATATCAGTGGATAATTTACCCTTAATTGTTTACCAGTATGACACTGATATATAAATGATTGTGCACCACGACACTAAAACACTGTAAATTTGAACTATTACCAACTACTAATCAACCTATGCTAAGTGCCACTTTAAATTTTTGTCTGTCTTTTTATTTTACTTAAACACGAAAGTGTTATTTGATTTAGTTTCTTGGCTTTCCACCACTGCGTATGTAGTCCTGGCAGTCTCAGAGGATCTGCTGATGTTTGTTGGTAAATTGCTGTGATGAAGAGTGATGGAGAGGGTTGATAATGAACTGAGGCTCTTGTCAATGGCAGCAGGCACACGTCCCCATCGATTACTGGCCAGCATCCAGCTCTGATGATACCTGAGTCTCAGTGTGGGGATGGCAGGACCTCAGTCACTTCACATCTATTGTAATGTAGTGCTTTAGCTGATGCCAGTCCTGAGAGACAAATAGAGGAGTGGGCAATAAGGCGGGACCGGGTTAGAGAGTGCAGAAGGTGATTAGTGGGTGGATACTGATTGAATTAATTTGTGCACTCACCTTACACATGCAGATACAGACACACTTTGTTTTTCTTGCACCTTTTCTTGTGTTTTCTTCTTGGTAAACATTTCTCTCATTTTCTCTCTCGAAAGTTTCCAATGCTTTTCAGTTTGCCAGCATTATCCACTGGATCAGCCTTATCATCCTTTCACTCTTCTTCTCAGAGGTTAGTATATTGCCGTCTATAAACCAAAATCCTGCACCCCCATTAACAGAGATCTTTCCTCACATTATGTTTTATACCTGCCTCCCAGCTCTTGGTTTCTTGACACAAGACTACTTTAGAGGAACATTATCCTGACATTTTAAGTAACACATTAAATTATTTCTAATTACATAATGTAATTTAATCAAATCTAACTGTACATTATATCCTTTCCATTACATTCTAGGCCTAAAGGAAGTGGAGTATGTGGTTGCCATGAAATTTACATTACTGTCTATTAACACCTATTGTCTAATCAGGGTAAAACTTTAGCTCAAAGCCTCAAGGCTTAATGGCTACTAAAATCTCTATTATTTGAATCATAACTGTAATATTTCTTAAAATATATATTTTACCTTTTTAATAAAATAATGTCTTATCACGTCTCTGGAACTGCTTAAAAAAACAAAATAGAAAGGGGAGAATTTGGCCCACAGGCCTCCACTTCAGTGCAAACCAATTACCCTGACAGCCTCAGCCCCAACGCCCTAAACCCAACATTAATTACCAGTGAGCCAGCAGGAGCAATAATTAAAGCCCAGCTTAATGAGCAGTGGGGATGGGGTTACAGTGATACGATCCATCCAAACACCTCGCCCACTGACATCACAGAGGAGCAGTCATCTGGGGATGGTGTTGGATGGAAGAAACATATCACCAGTCGCTCCCTCTGTTCCAATCAGAGAGCTGGATTTTAACATGTGGGCGGGTTCTCTGTGCTTCTCACAGCACATCCAATTGTGTTCAACATGGGCTGAACATGATGGATTAGCTGGAGCAGTCATACATGACACTCTATGCTAATTGCTGTGTAAATCAATGACCCTGCTCAACAACGGTCGTATCCACAGAGCACAGTGTATAACATGACAGGTGACGAAATGACTAGTGTTTTGTTACCATTTTTGTTGTTTAATAATCAAAATGAAGGAACAGATGAATGAGCATGGTTAGCTAAAGGCTGATTATACTTCTGAAAGACTGTTTCCCTTCTTCTCTCTGATGTGTTTTTGTCATTATTCAAAAGCATGGCATGTTGTTTCCCTGTATTTCAAGTGCTGACTGTTTTGTAACTAGGACATATTTTTCAATGACCACATCATTTTATTTTTAGGCCACTTTTAGGATGTCTTCCCTTTTAGCATTCTAGCATCGTTATAATTTTGTTTGAAAAAGAGGTGTTTGAGGTACAAAACTCTACAGGCCTTTCTCAGTTTTTAGTCAATGTTCACATTTCTCAACAAAGGTTATTGGAAGTGGTGACAACTCGAAAGACTAAAAATATCACAAGGGCTTTTTTTTATGCATCAGAGCACTCCCTCACTGATAAGTTTTAATGCTTCCATTAATTTTTCTGTTTCAGACTGTCTTCAGGATAGTAGTGCTCGGGATCTGGGACTACATAGAGAACAAAGTAGAGGTTAGTGCTTGTGTTGTGTATTTATTTGTAGATCTTGATGAGCAAGTGACAGATGTTATTTTCAGATAGGTCACCTGTTCGGATACATAAGATATTATCTTAATTATTTTTTCCCACTCAATAGCTGTACAAAATGCATTTTGTTACACTGGGCTCTGTTCCAAGGGTAGCAATGAAACCAAAAATAGAAATGGAGTTGTTGTTTTCACCAATCGAATGTAAGTTTATTCAGAGAAAGAAAAAAACATTAGTGATTAGGAATTTTCCCATTATTCCTTTAAAGCAGTCTTCTGTGCATTCGTCCCAGCCAAGTGCCAACCATGGAGCTGCATCATGGTTTGAAGGTTTTGCAGGATACTGACAGAGGACCTATGGTACACATCATTTACACTTATTTTGATTTTGCATGTTCTCTTGTGTGCATCCTCTTAGGTGTTTGATGGCGCCGTCATCGTGCTGTCCTTGGCCCCCATGGTGGCCTCCACGGTGGCCAACGGGCCCAGCAGCCCCTGGGACGCCATCAGCCTCATCATAACTCTTCGCATCTGGAGGGTCAAGCGGATAATTGATGGTGAGACAGGCTAAATTCTTGTGTCCATGTAAGTTGTCTCATTAAATGGTCTGTATGAGAAGCTGGATAACTTTGAGGAACAACTCAAGAAAACACCCAATCTTTCTTGATTCAAAAGGAGTAAGCTCATGCATAAAAAACAGCTTGTCTTGATAAAGCAGAATGCCCCATTCTCTCCATGATTGTACAAATTATTTACTATTCAGAGCAGTAGAGCTATTGATCATCCCTCCAAGTAAATTGCTGCCACTCTGCTACTCTAACTTGTATTGATTGTAAGGCTCTGGTTAAGTAAATTCAGAGAGGCCATAATGAATATAGTGGTTATTCTCCACTATGCTAATGCTAGCTGGTTCGATATCTGTGCAGAGGTCACCCTCACTACAGGCTTTTTACTGCATAAAACATCAGCTGCAGTGACACAAAGTCTTCTTTTCTTTGATATTTATTTTGTAAAGCAATACTTGATGTTTTGGGTGACTAAGTGTCTTTATTTGCTTTCTGGATGAGTTAGCTAAGACTGGGGCCAGCAGCTTGTTTGCTTTAGCTCAGTGCAGTGCAAGAAATGGGTACAAGGAGAAATAGGTAGCAATAGATCTGTTACCACCACAGCCTCTAAAATAATCGGTCTCCCCACACCAAACCTCACAGAGTTAAACAACAGGGCCATCATATGTGTCGCAACCTCAATAGAACAGGACAGGACATCACACATCCACTAAGCACCCACCTCATCCCACTCCCCTCAGGACGCAGGTACAGGGTACTGAGGTGCAGAAGAGCTTGCCTTGGCAGGGATTCTCCTTCATTTCAATCAAAACACCCAGCCTATGATCAATCAAATGTCCATACATTGTTTGAATACACTGCTTTTACAGAAAAGTCTAAAAAATACATTTCAGTCTTAGTTATTCCTGAAACTCAAAAATAAAGACATTGCTTTCATACATCAAATTCCATTCAGCTTAAAAGGAACACACCTTAATGGTAGAGTAGGTAACTTCAAGAATCAATATGATACAGCATCATGGTACACTCTCAGCAGTATGTTTCCTGCTTCTTTACATGCAGCTCTGGTGCTCAGGGAAAGAGTTTGTGATTGTCCTACTGCACATCTCGACCTGCTCGGTTTGATATCTGTGAGTGATTGAGTTTCCTTGTTATGCAGTCAGCAACACACCTCCGAAGAAAAAAACTCTATCACACCAATAAAGGTACAGCTGAGGGACCAACTGGGTTATCATTGTTGAGGGATTGAGTCTCTCGCAGAGTTATCTTGATGTATAGATGAACAATGGCAGTGTTTGTGTCAGTCTCATGGGTGTGGAAAAACAAAGGAGCAAGCTGCAGGAGAACTTACGTGGACTAGAAACACTAAGTCAAATTTATTAGCAGGGTGACATGTTTAAAGGAGAGTATCAAGTTATCAAGTCTTGTGGTAAGGGTCATGCTTTAAACAACAATTTTCTTTGGCCAAGTTAAATGCAGGTCAAATGGAAACAGGGTTTTATGTTTTGTTGCATTAAGAGACAGGCGTGTGTTAGCAGAGAAGCACTTGACTCTAGGGGAGAGGAGAGACTGAAGTGTTAACCTCTGTGAAGTTCAGATGTGAACATCTTTTATGTCAGAATATCTTTTACACACACACACACACACACACACACACACACACACACACACACACACACACACACACACACACACACACACACACACACACACACACACACACACACTGACACAGATACAATATACAGGAGCATGAATGTATTATTTTGCTCAGTAATGAACGATCAAGCTTTTTCATGCCTTGAATTCTGACAGGACTGACCCCTGTGTGTGTGTGTGTGTGTGTGTGTGTGTGTGTGTGTGTGTGTGTGTGTGTGTGTGTGTGTGTGTGTGTGTGTGTGTGTGTGTGTGTGTGTGTGTGTGTGTGTGTGTGTGTGTCTACTAACCTATTACTATAAATAGAAACAAGGAGCATGTGGCGCTGGCTGCTGTGCTCTGCCCCCCTCAGTATCAGAGAGGCTGTTTCATTCTTCTATCAGTGTTTAGACAAAGCCTTTAGTTTAGTCTTTTAATTGTTCAAATCCAAAATCCAAACAAAAAAAACAAAAATAAAATGAATCATCACAGCATGTTTATTCTCTTTATGTTGCTCATAGCAACATTCCTCATCAGGATACACAGTGCTACAATGTTTGAAATCATGTGGCTGGCTTACAAATGTGATCACAAAGAACTGTGAGGGACTGATTGCCTGCCACCTGTGATGACAACAGGTATCCACATTCACTCTCACTGTCCTTTTTTATGTACAATGTCCCATTCTCCTCGTGGAAGTGTGTCAGGTATAGCTAAAATATGCAGACTGATTGAAAGAGGGGGAAAGTTACTCACTGATCAAAAGTGATCTAAGTGTCTGCACCTCATACTGTCACTTCCTTTAATGGAATAACTGGATACATACATTGAACAATCAGTAATTAATCAACCAATCAGCTTCAGTTTTGTGTAAAATTAAACTTGATGAGTGGTTATGAGCGTTGAAAGAACTGATGAGAGGTGTCTCAGAAAGGGAGCAAAATTATAAAAGAGTGATTTAAGTACGTTGGAAATGGTTGGAAGTGGTTGCTGGAAGGTAAAAGTCAGGGGACCATGTGACTAACAAGATTAAGATATTCATAATAGCGTTTGCACATCATTCAAATGCAGCACATTGGTCCAAACTGTTACTACTGACCAAGCAGACCTCTTCATAATTATGGTCATTACAGCTCATTGTCTTTATAATATCTTATTTTCACTCAAATTTCAAACATTTATTTTGATAACTTGATCATTAAGCCCTGTCCAGTCTGTGCCCTGGGGTACCACCAGATATAATGGGCCCCTTTAAAAGGTATCACATTGGGACTCACCACTTCACTACTGCCAATGTTATAATGAATTTTGGGCCCCTGTCAGTCATGGACCCTTACCCTAGCTTTTCACCTCCATACATCACCCCTGCCTGTACTCCAATAACCCGGCCCATTCTCTTTCCAGAAGTTAAAAGTGTCGTTCTAGGCTACCTTTACTGGAAAGGACATCTTCAAGCCAGGATGAAACAAGTTCCCTGCGGAAAATGTTCAGCACCTTGCTAAAATCATTCAGTACAGGTGTAGGGGTTACCAGTAGCTAGTAATTAATGGGGTTTTCTAATGTGGTGTCAGACATATGAAAAGGACAAATGGACTTCCAATATTGACCTCTGGGCCCATTGCTGAATGTATTTTACTAGAGGCGTTTTTCGACCGCAGGAACTTTACCACTGAACTAGGGACTTACGGGAATTACGTGCATTTCGACCGGAGGAACCAGGGTCTAAATTTAGTTCAGGGGTAATTGATATCCCCCCTGGAAAGCCCCTGCTTGGGGGGTAGTACTTTTCAAAGGTCCTGGGACTTTCGGCTGAACGTAACGGTATTTGTGGAGATTACACAGTTGTTGAAACACAGAGGGAGTTCCTGGGAATGCATACTAGTTTAGTTTTTTATTAAGATTTCAAAATATTATTTAGTATAATTTTTTTTCTCCATATGTCTCTGGCCTGATTTGCACTATCTACCTGGGATTTCAGCCAGCGGTCGAAACGCATACAACAATGGGGGCACAGGAACCTTTCAGTTCTGGGGAAAGTAGTTCTGGGGGGCTAAAAGACCCCTGAATTCTTGGTCGAAATGCATCTTATAAGTACTTTAACCAGCTGTCTCTTGATTACACTTCTTTTATAACTTCTTTGATTGATTATAAATATGGTCTTTATTAAAATCCGTTTTGTCTCCATCTCTCCCATTTCAGCATATGTGTTGCAAGTAAAAGTTGAGATGGAACTGGAGATCCAGCAGTGTGAGAAGACCAAGGCTGTGAGAGAGGAGCAGCTGGAGCGTCTCACTCAGATCTGCCAGGAGCAGGCTGTGAGTACTTGTCCAACTTAGATTTAACCTTACAGCCTTGCTACACATTATCTTTCATGTCTACAGAGTTTTAACATAAGGTAAAGAAAATAAAATGAAAAATTTGATTGCACCCTCATGCACACTGCACAAGTCACTGTCCACATGTTGTTATGCATACAAATTAAAAGTAGTGCTCATTTTACACCTGCATTTTAACCTTAAAGATGGATGCTTAAAACCAAAAACACTGTGGCTAAATGGAACTTATATATAAGTCATAAAAACACAATTTCATTTGGAAAGTATCCCACTAACTTATTCAAAGGCATATTAATGCACTGTCTTTTGCTCTGAATGAGGCCACAGAATTACCTTTGGCCAAGTCAGAAACTCTAAGTTCATTAGCTACCACAAGAGGGCAGCAATGCCTTACAAACAGGTCGACTCTTTGCACACAGCTCATCATGATTCCTCAGCGCACAGACACATTAATGATCTCAAACAGGAAAATGCAGACTACACTGAATATTGTAATCACTTAACCTTCACTTGACCCTATGGGTGCAAGATTGACCCCAGAAATATAGATTTAATAAATAAATTTGTAGATTATCATAAAGAAAAGGAACCAAAATTCATAATACAAATCACATGTTGGACATAGGTTCAGCTGCTCTCCGAATACACAATTTAAGTTACACTTAGTCCAAGAGGCTCAAAGAAGACCTCAGCCATAATGCAATGCGAGTCACAATCGTATTTGTAACTTTTTCTTTTCTCTTTATTTCATCACATACACATCACACATTTCCAGTTTGAGATCAGGCAGCTGAGGGCCCATCTGGCCCAGCAGGACCTGGACCTCGCCGCAGAACGTGAAGCAGCCATGCAGATCCATCATGTATGGGGCAAGCAGGGGAGGAGTTTTCAGGTTGTTGAAGGTGTGACTCCCGGGGAGTCTGACGATGAGGGTGGACAAAGAAACCCCAGGGAGCCACATGCCACTACAGGTACAGTGTGGGTTTTGGCTAAATAGAGAGTGATTTGGTGATTTGCCAATACATAATGAACACAAGCTACACAGCTAATTCTGTAAAGGTAATAAGAAAGAAGCATAAGAATATATAAATCTTCAAGAATGATTTATGACACAAAATTGGGCCAGAAGATAACAGGCAATAAGCTTAATGCAGTTTTTAAATGACAGTTTGCAAATTGAAAACTGAGGCATTTATATAAGCATATGGCATTAAATGCAACAAATTTGAATCCACACAGAGCCTGGTGCAGTGTTTGCTTGAGAAAGCAGCATGACAAACCAGGAGAGAGGTGTAGCATAAAGTATGTACATAATTATGTGAAACAAAAAGTCTCTAACCATGTTACATCAGGTGAACCGGATGCCTGAGCAGTGTACAGTTAATCTGGAGCAGTAGCCCTGGAGCATCTCCCAGGCCAAGCTCTTAGCCCCTCCACTCTTGCACACAACACCCATCTGACCGCAGGCGCACTGGGATCAATATGAGGGCAAAAAAGCTTTTAGGATCTGGTGAATCCTGCAGACAACAATCATGTTCACTGACACTACGTCAGCTGGCATAGGCTTCACCGTTGTGCCCCAACTGCCCCCCTTGCGGCAAGGCCAGCTTGGCTGACCCGGACCATTTGGGCTATTTCAGGTACAGAGTGCTCTGTGCATTGGGCCTTGTTAGGAGAGAGTGGGCTACTGTCAACATCTGTTCCCCTTCACCTGCAAACCGCAATAGGGCACCAGGAAACTCCATGGTGGCCACAATATCACCCCAAGGGCATAGTGGGAAATCTGGCTCTCAGAAACAAGTGGGCCTTTTTGCAGGAACATGGTCACTGCGCACTTAAGCCACAGGGCTTAAGTCAAGCCAGGTCAGCTCAAATCAAGTCAAGCTATTTTTTTTTATTGCTCTGTATTGAACACACACACAGAGTCTCTATGGGCGTCACTCACACTCACCTGCAGGATGCCTTCAAACAAGCAGGAACTGTTATTGAGGCAGTCGTCTTCATGAGAATGACTGACCCAGGAGATTGAGGGCTTCAAGTACCAAATCATGTAGATTATATGGACAGAGAGAGTCAGAGTTACTCAATTAGCCAGTGGAGTTTCTTTCAAGTGCTGAAATTTGGTCATGCTTGGTTGGAAGGAGCTTTTCAGATGATCTATTAGATTATTTTTATATCTATTTCTTCTATTTTGATATTAATTGTAATAAAAAAACAATTTTAACATGTTTTAGCTACCTCAATAAGAGTCTACAGTAACAACATTGGCTCTATGAGGCTTGTCACTGCATGCTAAGGATCCCGCAATGAAGATTCTAGCAAAGTAATGTTCACACTTTAAATAAGTTTAACTTAGCATGTTAGCATGATAACTTTGATAGCACTAACAATGAGATACAGCTAAGGCTAATAGAAGTGATACATATTTTGGCTTATGTTACACATATGCCAAAGTTTTAATGATATTGAAACTCAAAGATTAAAAGTCAGGGGTGCCCCAAAGTTACATTGTTACTATTTTACTACTATGTTACTACTTAGGTAAATGAACGGCTGTACCAAGTATAATGGTTTGATCCATATATGAGTGATGAGACATTCACAACCATCGATGTCAACTTGCTTGGGTAAACTAAAGAAGTCACTAGAAACAATAGGTGTCATCCTCTAGAGACAATGAATCTCACCAGAAAACTTAGAGTCAATCCACATTCTGATAGTTGTTTTAATGTTTCAGTCTGGACCAAAGTGAAGGGTGGACTAAACTAACAGGAGGACATTGACTTTGCAAGAGTCATGCTTGTTAAATAGCCAAATGCCTTTATGATGCATATGTATATAAATATCTCAAATTGTGTTTTTTTTTATATTCAATTAAGATTTATTTATTTATTCAAAATAGTAATAGTTTGTCCCCTTTGTTTATCTGTATTGTCATTAGCTGCAGTTGCTTACCTTCAATTGATCTAGTCTTACAAAACTGATACTTCACTGATCAAATTATGGTTCAAATTGAATTAAAATAACCTCAGCATGTCACTTCTCTTTAGTCACAGACAGATGACAGCTCAGTAACTTGACTGTCACAGAAAAAGCCTATTATATATGCTGGACAGCCCATTCTTTTTTCTAAAGACTCATGTGTTATTAATTGTGGAGGGATTGTCTCGGTCTTGTTTTAGTGAGTGCAATGCTTCCTCTCCAGGGGTGGCTCAGGGATTAATATTTTAGACTGAAAAATAAATGAAATTACCCATCAGAGTCTGCAGCATGTCCCGGGGGACAGGGGCTAGCACTCAGGGTACTCTGGGTTCGCACTCAGCCAGCGGACAGTGAGCTGAAGACCAATCAAGCGAACAGAAGAGCCTCGCAGATCACAGCCATTCTCCACGCACACTTAGGCCTGCTAGACTGAAGAGATCTGTGCCTGAACAAAGAGATCCCACTCTCTCTCTCTTTCTTAGTTCCCACCATTTCTCTCATCCCTGAAACCAAGCCCGTCCTGTACCCTGTCCCAGTTTATTTCTAGTGCACTAGGCTGCAGCTAATGGGCATTGTAGCAGTGTGTAGTCCTGACCACATGCCAATAAAGCACCTGTGGCCTGAGGCAGAAATCATCTCTGTCAATATTATGTTGTAAACATAGGAGATATATTCCATTTGGACTGGTCTGCAATGTTAACACTGAAATGGATCAAAGAAGCTACATAGT
Organism: Notolabrus celidotus; assembly: GCF_009762535.1. Taxonomy (NCBI): domain Eukaryota; kingdom Metazoa; phylum Chordata; class Actinopteri; order Labriformes; family Labridae; genus Notolabrus; species Notolabrus celidotus. The sequence goes on from NC_048274.1 coordinate 26,581,175, forward strand.
AAATGTGTAAAATTCAGTAACGGTCACTGCCATACTGAGTATTAGTAGTATGAAACAGTGACATTAGGCAAATAATGATATATTTTATGTTCTGTATTTATATAATTTGATTAATTCGTGTCTTAATATAGCAACAATCATAAAAAGCACATCACACTTATAAATATTTTGTGTGAAATTGAGCATATAAACATCACAGGACAAACAGAAGCAAGTATAACAAGAAGAATATTATTTATTTAAAGTAACAGCCTTTCGTCATAAAGTGGTTTTAAAAAGGAAACAGGAATTCAGAGCACATGGATACAGGCACTTCTTTTAACCAAGCGGCAACCTCCGGTCTATGTGGAAGTGCTAAAAACTGCAGTTCATAGAGGATCCGCTTGAGGCTGGCTCCGGAAGAACCGGAAGTCACATCCACATGAGTGGGAAAAAGGCGATCTTTACAGCAGAAATAAACATGTTTACAGCCTGGTACAAAAGACGAGTGTAGTCTGGATAGATCATTGCTCAATCGGCTCTCACTGTTGTTGGGGGGGGGGATTTTTTTCGAACGCGGCAATTTCGAAGATATTGAGATTCCGAGACTTCCAATGAGAGACTTGATTGACAGGCGGGAACACTGCAGCTGTTGGCTAGGAGGCTCAAACTCCACCTCTTTACGTCACACTGGATCCACAGCAGCAATATAGCTGCCGCCAGATTGGCCTCAAAATAGCTCTTCAAAAACTGATGGGTGACGTCACGGATACTACGTCCATAGTTTATACAGTCCATGGTTAAAATGCACATTTTTACAACAAAATAAGCATGTCTAGCTAGGTACATTAGCATTTTGTTCTAAACAGCTCATTTATTTGTTAAAACACCTTGTGATTTTATTTTCATTTTTGTAATGCATCCATTTTGAATACATGAAGAGTTATGCGTGGATTCAGATAATGAAGAGCGTAACCGAGTCAACTGACAGAAGGGCACTGTGCAACTGTTTGCTTGGAGGCTTAAGCCCCACCCTAATCTCCACCTCTTGGTTGACTGAAAGTCAGGTTGAGTCGACATTACCAACATGGCGACCACCATCGTTTAGCTTCAGAACCCCTCTTTAGTAATCAAAGGATGACATCACCTAGATTTCATCCATGTTTTATAGAGTCTGTGATTTTACTTGGTATATGTGTAGTTTCTTGTCAGAATATCTCATTGCACTAATATAAGCTACATTGTCTGGACAAGTATTCATATTAATCTTATTTCAGCTCTTCAAAAACTGATGGGTGACGTCACGGATACTACATCCATATTTTATACAGTCTATGGCGTTAACCTATGATTTGGATTAAAAGACAGTTGATGATCACATTCACATTCCACATTGGGTAGAGGTTAACCGATTTTTGGGTGTCCTTGTTGAAATTTGAGAAGTTATTTGTTTTCTCATCAACTGAAAGCAAAACTATGTTGATGTCTTCATTTCAGATATCGGGACATGTAACCAATAATATAAATGATTGCTTCAGATATTAATTTAAGACAAATGTAGTTGTTTCTTTTACATTTCTGTTGAAATAATCACATGATTGTTCTCTTGTTCATTTCTTTACCATTTTAACTCCAGATCCAGTTGTACGTGATGACATGAACAACTACATCAGCCAGTACTACAGTGAGGCAAGCAGTGGTGAGTGACACCACTCTATGAACATTTACACCAATGTGTCTTTAAGTTAATCAGCTCATCATAACTTTGCTGCATGGTTACATGTCAGGGTATCAGGACAGATATAGTTTGAGGTTACATTTATGTTTTGATGTAACCTCAAACTTTATGATTTTCTGCTTGGCTTCTCTGCCAGACAAATATCTTGTCTCTGTTCTCGTGATGATCTCAGTGTTATTGATTCCAATGCTCCTTTTCCTTTGTCACGTTTAGCCAAAACAAGGAAATCTGTTGAGTACATATAGACCTTTTTATTGACTGCCAACTACTTCATTCATATGTTATAAAGTTCAGTCTATGTAACTGACTGAAGGTAAACACTTGTTTCTCTCTAAAGCTCTTGTTTCTATCTTATCGGTTAAACTCTTCCTAAAGATGCTGGAGCTTCTGGCTTGAATGCCCGGGTCATCACCACTGCAGCCATCGACGTTCACCTCCCCACCAACCCAAATCCCATCCAGTCCAACCCAATGCTTTGTATGGAGCGGGTGGGCAGTGCCGTTAGTGATGCCTCAACCAGCATATCTCGGTCGAGCGGCAGCCTGACAGCTCGTCCTCACAGTCTGAGCAGTCACACTCCGGGTTCATCCATGACAGACTGCAGCAGCAGCACAGCTCATGACCTCAGTCTAAGCTACAGTTCCCATCGCTGCTGCCCTTCTTCCTTTCCAGTCCAGGAGCCCTGTAGGGACCCCAGTGTGGTGGTGCAGGAGCTCCTCTCCTCCCTCTCTGAGGACTCCTGCCTTGCTCAGAAGGGCCTGGTTGTGGACCCTGTGAACCTGAAGCTTCCCAGTCCCACTGGCTCAGAAAAAGCCAGTCCTGAGCTGGACAACAGAATAAACATCTTTAACAGGAGGAACCAGGAGGAGAGACGTGGCCAAGGGAGGGGCTGCGTGCTGTTGCAGACTAAGCCACTAATCCACCTGCAGGGCAGCACAACTGAGCCGTCCCTGGAGGAGAAGTACCGACTCCTGGGACCAGCTGACACACCTCTGGGGCACATGCCTGATACATAAACTACATTTACAAAGTAATAGAAGTGTGTATTTTTCTTTTTACTGCCACCCTGTTTGGCTTTTATCTGAACTTTTGTGGCAGGTGACCCTCATTAGAGGGACCACATGAGATTTACAAGTTGGATTTTTCCTTACGCTTGGTAAATCCAATCTCAGCCAATCCAGAGCAAGCTTGAGCCTTCAGCTTTCAGCTAACACTGATACTCCTTAACTTGACATGATCAGAAGTTGATAGTAGAAGTGACAATAAGAACTACAAGCCCTTTGCCATACTGTCCAATCTCCCCTGTTCCTCTTTGATGGATTTTAAAAACCACAGATGCCCTGATATAGCACAAAAAGGACTGTAACATCCCAGTAAGGGGGAGTCTGATGTGTTTTTGGACACATTCGTTATCAGGAATTTTCACTTTAAATTGGTCCTAAAAGCACTGAACGTTCCATGAATTAAAACCAGCAAGGGGCCATTCAAGCCTTTACTGAACAAAAACTTCTCTACAGTCTTGCAAACCAAGACTCTGTTCTGTGCTTTTGGAATTTCAAGCAGTTAAAAGAAGTCTTTTCTAATGCATTCTTCTTCTTATGTTTTTTCTTTTAAACGTGTGATCAAACTGAAACACCAGTCTTGCTGTTCTTTGTTCAGACAGCCACAGGGTACATAAGACTGGCTCAGTTCTACAAACAGACAATTTATTTCCTTCTTTTTTTAACCTTTGCCTTTCTGTCAGCTATTTGTTTGATTTGATTTCATCAAAGTTTCTTCAATTGCATTTTTGTTTTAGTTGTTCAAAACATGAGTAGGGTATATTTGTGTGGATGGAGTGAAAAGGTAAGTGACTGGATTATTCACATGAAACTAGACTGGAGTGCTTGTAGCATGAACCTTTAAAAGAAAATTGTGCCCTAAATGGCAAGCAAATCCTTTGCACTTTAATGTTTACAGACACTTTTGTAAACTTGATATGAAGGAAGTTATTGCCAAATGCAGGTGTTGTCATTTGAATGAAAATAGCAAAAATAAAACTTAGTATTTCCTTACCAGCTGTCAGTTCACTGACTCTAACATATCATACGTGATCGAAAGAAACGCCAAAGACTTTGAAAGGACAGTGACACACAAACTTTTAAAACACACAGGCCTCTTGTTACTTACTGCGCTATACATAATTACGTCTGCATAGTATCCTCATATGCATATTGAAAAACCTAAATAATTTAAGGTTATCAACATTGGAACACCTGTCAAAACAACTTCTATTTGGTCAAGTCACTGTAAGTGTGTCGTGAGAGGAATCAAACCCCCCCTTAATTACCCGCTCATATCATTAATTCAGAAGATAAACTGCTGTACCGTTTTGTTGCTTGTCAAGTGTTTATAAGTATCCAGAGAGTGTTTTAATTGTTAATAACTATTACAGCTGCAATTAAGATATCCACACAAGTGTTTAAAGTGTCCAGGATTGAGTGTAAAATTGCAGTGGTTGGTAAGATGACTAATTTTGATTAGTTAAAATACATATGGGGACCATTACAGACACTGACCTGTTCAGGGAAGTATGGCATTAGTATGAGTTTACATCAAACTGCCACCTTCACAAGTGGTAATTATATTTTAAATCCAAGAAATTCCCAGTGCAGATTGGATATGTTTCATTCTTCTTCCATTTTATTTTTTAGGCTCAGCTGTTTTCAGGCTGGTGATGCACAAACCTCTTCTGTAACTGTTGGGTGTGGGAGCAAGATGTGTGCATATGTAAGAGATGTCTACATTGGGAAATGGGCATGATTTTATTTTTCATGTTGAAAGGAAGCTATTTTAGATGTCTTGAGGAATGAGGAAAAATAGATGCATATATGTCATTCAACATTCAAAATGTCATATTTAAACTTTTGTGCAGTTTCATTCATCCTAAAAGAAACCCCACCAACAGTCTCTGAACCACAGAAGACTGCTTTAGATATGATTTTTACTGTATAATATTTCTTTTATAAATACAGGTGGTCAATAACACTACACATCAAGACCTCTTGTATAACTTGTTAATAAAGGAAGATTCTCTGTAATATTGGAGTAATTACATTTTAAACTAATTACCACTTTTAAAAAATGCAGCCATCTTTTAAACAACCAATAAGAGACATTAAAATAAGAAAAAAGACAAAATAGTCATTAAAAATTAAATAGAAAAATCAATATCAGAGGAAAATTTTAACTAAGAAACAAGAAACACTTTTGCTTTAGCAGCCACCTGTGTTTCTTGTTTTTATTTTAATCCAACATGCAAGTTTATAACCTAAAAAACCTTTCCCTTTTATCCTTTACATTAATCTGACTCACAAAACACAACAATGCCTATCGCATGCCATGGAACATGTTAATAAATAATGACCTGCTTGGCTCCTGACACACACAAAGGAATCCTGTTGAATATGGGTGCCAAAAGTTGGCCCGGCCTCTATCTGTCATGGCTGTCTGGATATTTAATAATGTCTCAAGTGGACGCATGGTGCCTCTTTCTGAACCCCTTCCAGCTCAACCAGCCGTGTAAAAGAAGAGAACACTCGCAGCACCACACCAAGCATCACTGACCGATGAGGAAAAAATATTTGGATGCAGTAACAGGGTCACTTAAGATTAAAGACAATATTGCCTTTCCTTTATGTCTACAGCCAACTGTAAGGTTTGTCTAAATGATTCATATGAACCCAATTTGTCAATACGTATACACTGAGACAGCTTGAGTAAAGTGTTCAACTTTGACAGGCGGGGACACGGAGTGGACCTTTAGGAGACGTGCTCAGAAGTAAATTGCTTGTGGGACCTCTCTGACTCACCCAGAGATACAGTCGCTGTCACACTCACAGGAAGCTAAGTGAATTAACAGTGACCATTAGACACTTAATAATTAAAATTTTGTAATAATGGCACAGAGGAAGTCACTTTTACTGCATTAACATTACATGATCATTGTTTTCAATCTCATTAACTGAGGGAACACGGACAAGTGATACATTAATGTTTGAGGCTTAAAACCATACGGGATCGACAGTAACCAAGTGTGATGTCAGAGACACGGGACAGTCCTGGGATGGATGGCTTTGTGTTGGCAACACAGAGACCTCCACATTTTGTTTCTTTTTTTTTCATTTAGGCCACTAAAATTAAATTAAAATCAACCGATTTTCTGGCACAGTACTCTACATACTTCTTCCCTTCCTTCGTTTCCTACTATACAGTTTATAAAGTAAGTCTTCAAAAGAAAATTATATTGTTATTGTAGGGTCCCTTTTGACATGAAAATGTTAAATATCACATTCATTAAGTGAAGGAATCTCTTTAAGCTTACATTTTACATAAAGGTTAAACCTTTAAAAAAAAATACATTTTGCCCTTTTTTTTTTTTTTTTTTTTTTACCAATCTTTCAAGTCACTCTCTTTGTTGATGGTTCATTCACTAGAAAGAAAATAGATCCCAGGATTGTGTGCTCTGTAAAATATTCTAGTCTTGTCTCTCTCGGGAATAGAATAATGTGAAATGGAAATAGTTAAAATTGTTTTATAGATTAAATATTATTTTTAGACTATATCTCAAAATTATTTGTTTTTGCACTAATATACCCTCTAGGTAAACAGGTACACATTATACTGACCCAAGAAATGAAAAAGAAACCAGGCCGGCTGTGGTCTTACAGCAAAAGTGCTGTCAGTGACAGAAACGTCTTCGGCTGTATTTTCATCTTTCTGTCACCATCCTATAAAACCTAGAGCATCTCATTTTTTCTGTACCCAAGCTTATTTTCTAAACACAGTCCTGAATGCACTTTGTTTGAAAGAGATTAGTCATCTGGGTCTATAAGCTAAGTCTCCTTTCATCCTAGATTCTGCTTTCATCATGTTTAAGCTGGGTCTACAGTTGACAGGGTCAGGGTCAGGATTGGGGCATTGTGTGCTAATGTGAGGCTGATATTGATCATTTATTTATGATGAATTCTCCATCAAACAGGACCAACTGATCGTCAGAAGTTTTTTTTTTTTACATCCTGCATTTGGAACTGATGAAGACCTAAAAGATAAATTAAAGGTGAGCGAATATGAATAATGTGACGAAATAATCCTAACTTGTTTTGTGTCCTCCTGATTTGAGAAAAACAGACGAAAATGTTTTGATAAAAAGTGTGCCATAGTAATGTTTAAAGATGATAATCAATCACAGGGATTTTACTGCTTTAAAATGTAAAATATAAAATGAAACTATTGTACAACTGAACAACACAGACTAGGCTGTCTGAGTGTTACAATGCAAAAAAAGGTCACTGGCAGTGTTGAAAATGGAGTCAATGAGGAAGTGCAAAAAACTGCAGTTACTTGAGTGTCCACTTGAGACTGGCCCCAAAAGTCCAGGAAACCCCACTATTCCAATGTTTAAATCAAGCGGCAACCTCCGGTCTCAAACTATGAAGCCCATGACGAAGTGTTATAACCTGCAATTCATCGAGAATCCACTTGAGGCTGGCTGCAGAAACACTGGAAACCACATAGACATGAATGGGAAAAAGACAATCTTTATAGCATTATTAAACATGTTTACAGCCGGGTTCAAAAAAACAGCTTGGCCCTACGTAGCTAATTTCTCTATCGGCACACGCTGTACGGGGGTTTTTCTAACGTGACTGTTCAGAAGATATTAAGATTACAAGTTTTTGCCCAAATAAGGACACGACTGATTTGACTCCCAAACGGGAACACATAGCTGTTGGCTAGGAGGCTCAAACTCCGCCTCTTTACGTCACACTATGCCTGTTTAAGTTCTGAATTTCCAATATGGCTACCGCTGTCGATTTGCTTCAAAACAACGCTCAGGAACAGATGGGTGACGTCACGGATTATGCGTCCATATTTTATACAGTCCATGGTTAAAATGCACATTTTTACAACAAAATAAACATGTCTAGCTAGGTACATTAGCATTTTGTTCTAAACAGCTCATTTATTTGTTAAAACACCTTGTGATTTTATTTTCATTTTTGTAATGCATCCATTTTGAATACATGAAGAGTTATGCGTGGATTCAGATAATGAAGAGCGTAACCGAGTAAACTGACAGAAGGGCACTGTGCAACTGTTTGCTTGGAGGCTTAAGCCCCACCCTAATCTCCACCTCTTGGTTGACTGAAAGTCAGGTTGAGTCGACATTACCAACATGGCGACCACCATCGTTTAGCTTCAGAACCCCTCTTTAGTAATCAAAGAATGACATCACCTAGATTTCATCCATGTTTTATAGAGTCTGTGATTTTACTTGGTATATGTGTAGTTTCTTGTCAGAATATCTCATTACAATAATATAAGCTACATTGTCTGGACAAGTATTCATATTAATCTTATTTCAAGGCATTTGAAGCCAAACATGAGGACTTAATTGATCATAATGAGTAAAAATGGCTGCCAATGCAGCAACGAAACATTTCTTGACAAATTTCTTCAACTAAGTTTAACATTTTATTTCATGAAAATCTTGATTTATTGCAACATTTTTACGACTGAGGTCTCATTAAAGCAAATGAAATTGCAAACTTCAAAGATAAGGAACACCTTTAATATTTCTCTGTTATCTGTCACTTATATGATACAAATAAACTTGGATGTATTATTAAAATAGCAACCACAACGTATACTTAGACCCTGAACTACTGGAACATCTACAGTCTTTGATGTTTTCAACTGTCTATAAAAAAGACATTGATGATTCACACCGTAGTGGTTTTGTTTGTGGGCGTTGTTTCTCTCAGAGTGCGTGGAAGTGATTTTGAACACTGCCATATGGCCCAGAACAGCTGGTTATCTGTTAAAAAGGGTCAGTCTCAATGAGAACAAATAGATGTGGGGAGCACGCCTGCATTACTGCTGCAGTGTGACAGATTCAGAACACGTCTCACACAGGACGTTCTTTCAGGACGCTCTGAAGCAGAGAGAAAAATACAAATAAATTATACATCGCTCTTTAAAAAGCTTCTCAGGTTCTCTTTTTCAAACATATTTCTTAAGTGCACAGGATCCAGAGGTTTGCTTGGTGGAAGGAATCCACTCAGGAGACTGTTGCCATGGCCACAGAAGTTTTTTTTTTTACATTTACATAATTTTTTTGTGTGTGTATGTGTGTGTGCCTTCCCCTCAGATAGTTGTTCCAGCACTTGGGATAAAAGTGGGTCAACAACAGAAGAAACAGGGAGAACTTGAAACAAGAGCCACTGAGTGACCGAGCTCAATCACTTCAGTCCTCTGGAGAAATCATATCAATTATTAAATCTGTTTTTACTAAATGCAAATGACATCTCTAATTATCTAATAAGATGACACCCTGCAAACTATGAACAGGAATGAAATGAGTTTAAATTAGTTTAAATTTTCTTTTTTTAAAGAGAAAAATAACATAAACTGATTATTTGTCTTGTTGCTCGTGCATTTGTTATGAGCAATCAGATGAAGACGTACGCTAAATAGTCATCTGATAAACATGAGGAAACCACCGTGATAGTCCTCTGGGAGATGGGAGTCTACATCACTCTGTGCTCCAAAGAACTGAATGAAATAATCTGCAGAACATCACAATTAATTCAGCGGCCCAACATGTAAGAGTGTAGTTATGCATGACTTGTTACATGGAGGCTAAATTAGCAAACATTTTCAGTAAAAAGCTTTACTCTTTAGGGAAATAGCGGCTTCACACTTCAACCTCAACCTCACTCTAAATCCATGTGCATATTCATATTCAGTGTTTAGCTTCTGCAGCAAACGCATGAAGATCCTAATCAGACATTCACTGCATCTTATAGACATAGACCTGTGATGTGAGTTTAAACTGAGTCTCTGAAAGTTAAATATTTAAAGCCTTCAAAGTTATATTTAATTATGAAGATGAAACATAATGGCAGCATTTCTCAGCTTGTGACTCATGTTTTGTTTATTGTTCCAAAAACAAATATTTTGAATTAAATAATATTTCTGAGTTGAATATTTTGATCCAATTAAATCCACTTTATTTTTATAGCAAAAACCCAAATAAGTTTACTTAAGTGCTGCACAGTGAAACAAAATGAGTTAAAACACACAGAACAAAAAACACTGTAAAAATAAGAATAAAACACACAAATGACTTTAAAAAATAATAAAAAACACTGTAATTATTAAATAAAAACAAGTAAAGAATAGACAAAGGCAGAGTCCACACAACTCTCATGCTGGATTAAAAGCCAAGGAATAAAATTGATCATGATAATGATGATCATTTATCATAGCTGCACAATATTTGATTTTTGCAGATATCTGACATGCTGAAATTTTCCATTTCATTTTGGTCGATACCGATACCAGTACTGATACAGATGCAGATGCCCACAAATATACACACCTTTTTTTCACTGTAAAAAACATCAAGTCACTCCTGTCCTAGAACTGACCTGTTACTCTAATTGTGACAGCCTACTAAAGTATAGTACAGTCTACTTTATATCTGTTTTAGAAAACAGATATAAAACAGGACAAACAACATTTGATTCTACCATAAATGATAAAGAATTGTTTTTAAAATATAGACATTCAGACATTTTGATGCTGCTGTAATCCTTAGCTTTGTTGAATAACTGAGGCTGTACGTTTCCGCAGGTGCTGATGCTTTTTCTTTCTTTTCAGAAACACATAGTGTTGTTAAGAATGACTGTTTGAGTTGCACAATTAAACTAGTAGTAGTAAATGTGTTGTGTTTGCTTCTCCTTGCACATCTTGTGCTTTAAAAACATTGCAAATTGCTCCTTTGCTGTCTGTTTCCAAAACTTCAAAATACCTCCCAACAGCCGACATGTTGAAGCTTGTTGTCCGTGTATATAAGCTGTCTCTCGTGTGCATAATCAATGCGTCACGTTATCGGATGTACATATTGGCATATTTTCGTATCTGCTGATACCACTTTTAAGCATTTGTCTGCTGATACAGATATTAGGCCAATAATATTGTCCATCCCTTGTGTTTATATAGAAAATAAATATCATGTTTGCAGGCTCTAAAGATACTACTTAGTTTGTGTGACCAACTTACATTTCAGCCAGGGTCTGAATTTCTCAGAAAAAGCAGCAGACCTGTGTTCTAAGATACGAACATAGAGATGGATAGAAATTAATATTGTTTTATTTAACTTATACATATCTTGTATTTTATTCAGCAGCTTAACAAGACGATGTGTCAATTGCATGAGGAAGGCGGCTTCTCTGTTTGGACCAATCAAAGTGTGTGAACACTTAGTTAGTGTTGATGCAATTAGCATTCTCATTTAAGATTTAAGATCATTAAAGATGTGAGTAATGTAATGCATCCATGCAAATGCAATCACAATCTGATCATCATTTTTAGCATCCACCAACAACTCATCGCAATAAAGTACAAGTTTGACAGTTCAAATCTTTCTTTGGATGTTTGTTTTTAAAGTCAGTCTTCATCCTTCAACAAAATAATGGATTTTTATGCTGGTGACTCTTTATTCTATTTTCTAAAATATACATTATCAATATATGTTAATTTTCCTTAGGACCCCCTGTAGTTTGCAAAAAAACACACCAGACATTCTCAGTGCAGACACTGGCATTCACTGTCTTGAATCCAGTTAGTCTCCATCATAGTCTGATTGTGGATCTTAGGCTAAATCACAATCAGTGTCCCGGCCGGAGCTCAGGGTGTCTGCCAGCGTGTGCTGGGGCCCTGCAACATTTCCATCTGGCGCCTGGGGAGTCGCACATCAATTGCTCTCAGCTAAATGCACTCACATATGAATATTTCAGTGCAATTTAATGTTTCAGCTACAGCCCCAAAGGAGCAGAGCATCAATTTGTGAACACAGTTCTCCTGGAGTTAAAAGCCAGGCCGGATAATACAGTATGAAAGGCCCTGTCAATCTAGAGGGCCTTTATTTTTTTCACTCCAGAGAAAGAAAAAAAAAGTAGCCCTCTCTGCCTTCAATATGCAGCTTGCTGCTTCTCTAAGTTTCCTCTGGAAAGAAGCCGACGGAGGCAGCAGTGGGCAGATTTTGGTTCACCACAAACGCCAGTCGATTTGCCAAGCTTGGTCAGTTTTCCCAGAGCTCTACTAGTCTGCTATTTGGTCTCTACATGCTTACACACACACCCACACCCACACACACACAGACTCACACACAAACACCAACAGCTGGTGGAGGGAGCGGGTCAGGGAGTCGTGCACCTGCTGTCTTGTTAATAAAATACCCCAAAGTGATGCTGAAACCTCTTCCTTCACACAGCCAAGCTTCCCTCAGGTGTGAGAACACGAGTGACGAACAAAACAGGCAGATTGTGACACAAGTGAATGAAACAGCTGGTCAGTGAGCAGAGCACTGTGCAGTACATGGGGAAGACTACCGGGCTGGACTGTTGCACCAGCACAACTCTGCTTTAGACAAATCAGAAGCACTAAAAGTTGTGTTTGTGGAGAGAATCTTTTCAGGGTAGAGCTCTGACTAAAAACTATATTTATCATCAATTCATATAATAATTCCTTATAATTAGTCAATTCATTTTTGGTCTAGTAAAGGTCACAAAACAGGGAGAATAGTAATCTTCAATTTCATGGATTCAAAAGTAACAAAAGAGTAAAACTCAAAATGGTTATTTGTTTGTTTGTTTGTTTGTTTTTAGCTAATTGTCCAAAACCATGAGTCAAAGAAAAACAGCAAATCCTCATATTTGAGAATCTGGAACCAGAGCATGGTTCTAGCAATCACAATAAGTGGCTCAGTCATATTCAGCCGTTCAACAAATATGTTACTGTTCTAATAGTTTCACCTTATCTTTTGGAAATAGAGACAATACAAATAAATTCTTCCATACATAAAGTAATGTTGTCACACACTACTCCTGAAAAACAAAATATTAAATGACAAGAATAAGTGCATTCTTGAGCAATAGATCTAGAACCAGGAAGTAGCTTCATTACACTCTAACAGCTGTTTTGTGCATTTATTTGCATTATATTTGTGGCATTTTCGTTGTTTGGTCGAACTCAAAAAGAATCAGAACATATAAGCCTTTTATTCCTTAAGCTTTGCTGGGAAATAAACGTATATTTCAGTTCTTCCTTTTAGGTCTCAGTGGACAAAAACAGCTTCATCATGTTCAGAGTCGTCACACTCTACAGTGGGTGTTCACACACTCTGAATGGTCCAAACAGAGAAGCCGCCTTCCTCATGCAAGTGACAAAGCGTCTTGTTTAAGCTGCTGATGAGCTACGAGACCGCTGCTCTGCTCTGATGAGAGAGGCCGATAATAAAATACAAGATGTGCATTTGTAAAATAAAACAGTCGGTTGACAGTTACACTAATAAGGTAATAATGGCACAAGTTCTTCAGCCCAACAATGCACAACTTGCCCCGAGGCACAGATCAAAATTTAATTCTAATTATCACGTGAATACTGCATTAACTCTGAGGAATGATGAATTATAAATCTGCAACATGGTTCTCCTCTCAAAGCGACTTGCTCGCAGGATGATGTGATTTTTTTTCTCTTCTGCTGAGGCCCTTTTTGAGGGACTGGAACAAAGTCAAAATGCACACGTACCATCATTTCAAATTATGGTATATAAAGTCCATTCATGGCTCAAAAAGTAAAACCTGACCTTTTTGTCTTCTGTGTCATTAATAAATAGTCTGAGGAGGTTTCTCTTTTAACATGAGTGCTTCTTATTCATTTCACTTTTGGCTGATTCTTGATATAAGTTAACATAAAGCACTGAAATCTAACTCACTATTGGTTCCTGTAAATCACTTATAGCTTTAAACCAGACCAACTACATTTATAAAGATTTAAGTGTTTCCAAAAAATCACTGAGAGTAGGCCAACATGTACATTTATCTATCAAAATGTGTAAGAGTAGAATAAATCAAGAATACTTCTCTCTGCCATTCACTCTCATTACACAAAATGCAATTACTGACAAAATTCGCAACATTAAACTCACTGAAAAACCATAACAGCTGTTTAAAAAAAGTTTGCCTTTGTTTCCCAGAAAACATGAGTTCCAATATTCCTGCATTCTCTTTTTTTTTTTTAAGCTTTGTTGATTTGTTATCACGTGTATGTCACAGTTCATGGTGTATGTCTTTGCTGTAATTTGAAATGTTGAGACTAGATTATTTTAATATTTAAAATAACTTTACATTTTTCAATTTATTCTACCACCTAAAATCTAAATTTAAGTTTTAAAGTCCTTGTTTACTCAGAATATCTTATTTATGTCTCCTTCAATGACAAACAAACAAACAAACAAACAAACAAACAAACAAACAAACAAACAAACAAACAAACAAACAAACAAACAAACAAACAAACAAACAAACACAGAGGATTGTGTTATAAATATAAATGTCTGACAAGAACAACAATTGTCAGTCTGCCCTGCATGAAAGCAGCATCTCCAGCAGCTCTATACACAAACTGCATTTCAGTAGTATTGGTAATTAGGAACGCAGCCTCTCTCTCCTTTTCTCTGTCCCACATACAAACACAAAAACCTAGCCAGTACACAAGTAAGTGCACATACTAAAAAAAAAAATCTGATAGACACTCTAAAAGGAGGCTCACACACTCCCTGATACACACCAGAAGAAAGTCACTAAATACACAGAAGAAGGTAGCAGGTAGGACCTGCAACATTCAGATTTTGGCCACTTTCTGCAGCAGCTCTAAGGTGTCACAGCTGTTCGTGTCTCATCCTGAATAAGACAAAGACAGAAACATCAGCAGAAGCAAGGATGGAAAGACTAAATCCAAAAACCCTGCATTAACTTGTGTTAACATACAGCACTCTTCCACACTTGGCCTCAGAAAAGGTTCTGAACTATGAATCACAGACATGATAAAAGAACAAGAAAGGTATTTAAATTATAGGACTACAATGACTTCCAATTGTCCCAACTATACAATCTATCATATAAAACTGTTACTTCCTTTTCATATAAAGTAATAAAAAAGAGGATGTCACTTATTAAATACAGAAAATAGTTGTTTATTTTTGGTCATTGTACCTCTTAAAACTACAGTTAAAGTACTGGTGATGTGTCATTATTGGGTCTGCTGGAACCACCTAAAAAATCATAGATTAATCAAAAAAATAAAGCTTTGAATGTTGGGGCATGTTCATTTTAATCATCTTACAGGATATCATATATTTACTTGATTTGCCATGAGCTAATTGCCACACAGCGTACTTGCTTTTCAGTTAATCTTAATTATGTTGATGAACTGTCTATGTTATATGTTAGCTATTGAAGCAAAGAAGCCCATCTAGGTGAATATAATTTTTTACATACTGTAGTTATTGTGTATGTCTGTCAGCACTACGGCTGTGTTGGTGTCAGATGAGGCAATTTAATGCACACTGTTAGATAACCTTTTCAGAATGTTCCAGGTGAAAAAATCAGTTGCAGTTACACGTTAGACATTTGAAATAGAAGGTTGAAAGTTTTTATCAGAAAATGCTCCATAAACTACCGGTCAAACTTTTGGACACACCTTCTCATTCAGTGGTTTGTATTTATTTTAACTATTTTCAACATTGTAGATTAATACTGAAGACATCAAAACTATGAAATAATCTGGTTTTGCCATAATATGGATTACAACAGTAGTCAAACAGGGCTGTCCATTGTGTACTAACCCTACCTCTGAACAACACAACTGATGGTCTCAAACACATTAAGAAGGCGAGTCATTCTACAAATGAACTCTTGACATGGCTCATGTTCATTAGAAACCATTCCAGAAGACCACTTCATGAAGCAGACTGAGAGAAAACCCAAGAGTGTACAAAGCTGTCATGAAGGAAAAAGGGGCTACTTTACAGAATCTAAAATATAAAACATATTCTGGTTTGTTAAACACTTTTTTGTTAATCACATAATTCCATATATGTTATTTCATAGTTTTGATGTCTTCGGTATTAATCTACAATGTTTCAAATAGTTAAAATAAATACAAACCTTGGAATGAGAAGGTGTTTCCAAACTTTTGACTGGTAGTGTGTGTAGGACAAGATCAATAAAGATGTACTGCACCAAATTCGACCCAACCTGTAAGTTCCTCACAGGAGCTTTAATCAGAGAATTTATTAAACAAAATCTGAGACAAACATTTTTATCCCGATTATTAGTGTGAGGTGAAAATGAGATTTAAATTGTTAGATACTTATTTTTATATTTATTTACATTGTTTACTGTTCCTTAGTTAAAAACAGCAACTCTTTGGCATTGTGTACTCTGCCTGTAAGGTTAATAAAAACTGAGGTTGGTGGAGTGATATTATTGTGATACATCACAGTTGCTGGTGTTCATTTGCACAGCAATCAAGATGTTGAAGACATCAAAAGTGTACCAGACACAATTCAGAAGTTTTCCAAATGATATTTCTTTACCCTCTTTCTGAAGGTAAACTTTGTTAATCATATGAAGTTTGTAGTAAATCATAATACAACCCAGTATTAGATTATAACCAACACTACACTGATTACAGCATTACATTTTCAACAGACCATCATAGATAAAGGTGCAGACTTATATGCTTGTTGCATAAAGGCAACAGGATCCCAGAACACATGACAAATCTCAGATTAAAAACAGACAAAACAGACACTGCTGTAAACATAACATTGATTTTTTTCCCTGTTTTTAATTTGAAAAAAAAAAAAAGAAAAACAGACACAAACAAATAAGCTAAACCTCAGATGCATCAGGCCTGGGGAGTCTGAAGGATTTGGCACAATAAATAAGTTATAGGTCTGACAATAAAGGCAGAGTGCCACAGAAGCCTAAAACATTCAGGAGACACCGAGTCACAGTGAAAAGTTCAGTAATGAAGCCCAAGAAAGCCCCAGCTGAATTCCAAACAAGAACATTTCGCTCTTGCCAAAGTTTAAGTGGATGATTTCAGTCACACATATATATTTCATGAGGTTAATGGGCCCCATCAAATTGTGATTAGAGAATCTTCTGGGAGGCTTTTATACCAGACTGACAGCTAGGAGGGCTGCAGCTTGATGTAGACATCATTAACAGGTCACAGACAATAACTCTGCATGGGTTATTTCTTGTCACTGTAAATTTATTATATATCTATAGAAAAGTTGTAAAATTAACCCTTGATCTGCAGCATAAACAATACAGTGAGTGCATGTGATAAGTTACTTCACATTTAATATTTCATTCTATTCAATGCATAAATGAGCCACAGCATCATGACCTCAACTTTGCCAAATGAAAAAATGATAAGAAATTAGTTGCAATCCAAACCAACATGATTTAATTTAAGTTTCAGTAAATCTTAGGACCCGTGAGCTATTTTCTGGTGTCAATATACTGCCTCAGGTAGCGATGGCTAATTATTTGGGGCTTCTTCTGTTGCTAGCAGTTAGCAATAAGGGACTTCAGGCCCATACTTGCGTTCTTAGGAGTGCCATTGTCTAAAGTCCAATTAGCAACTTGATAGGTGACAATGGAGTCAGAGTTGAGAGGCAACATTTAAGATACCCAGGATTGCATAACTGCAACTTAGCACTGGCTTCATCCTTTGGCCAAGTACTGATGGTTGCGGTTGTTGAATTTTGACCAAGGTTGTCTGTGCATGGCTGTTGAAGTTAAGTTTGGGCCCATAGACTGTATCAAATATGGACGTGGGATCCATGACATCACCCATCTGTTTCTGAAGCGCTGTTTTGAGGCCAATCTTCGTCGGCAGCCATATTGCTGCTGTCGAGCGATTGTGACGTAAAGAGGCGGGTTTTGAGCCTCCTAGCCAACAGCTACAGTGTTCTCGCCTGTCAATCAAGTCAGCTGTGCCTCTAATTGGAAGACTCGATCTCAATATCTTCGAAATTGCCACATTAGAAAAAAATTCACCCCCTACAGTGTGTGCCGATCAAAAAATTAGCTATCCAGACTACACTCGTCTTTTGTACCAGACTGTAAACATGTTTATTTCTTCTGTAAAGATCGTCTTTTTTGAATTGGTGTGTATGTGGTTTCTGGTACTTCCGGAGCCAGCCTCATCCTTGATGAACTGCAGGTTTTAGCACTTCCGCATTGGACTCATTTTTAGACCGGAGGTTGCCGCTTGTTTGGGCCATTGGGTACCTTTCTGGGGAACAGTTAGTAATAATGTAGCTGGTTAACACTGCAAAGCCATTAGAAGTGCTTCATGACATATTTAGTATTTCTCTCTTTTGCATGTGCATGTGCAGGTTGAGGTTAGAATTAGGTTAGCAATGCATTTTTCTAAATCATGATTTAGTGACTATTAGAATATTAATACTTTCAGGTGACAGGACTTGTGCTTTGTCTGTTGAATCAAAAATAAGAGCATAGAGCTGCATACCACTTCCAAGCGAGCCACTATATTGTACACAAGCCAGACAGATGTCTGTCATAATTTGATAGGTCTGCCAACACCAAGATTTGTATATTAACAGCAAAATTAAACTGAGGTTTTTTAATAGTTATGGGCATTTTTTTCACTACATTTTTCATGCTTAATGAGAATCTCTCCTTTGATATCACTTAAACTATTTAAAGCCGTATTTCCAGGGGCTTTGAAATAAAAGACGTAATAACAAGAGTAAGCCTGAGGAGAAACCTTTAAGCTCGACAGCAGTTAAGTGTTCAATCCTCTTTACATTGTCATTGTTGTTTACGCAACTTACCGCATTTATCATAACAGCAGACACACCAGCATCGTCCTGACAAAAGCATCTTGGGATTCGGCCTCAATGATGCCAGAAATAGTAGCCACATCCAGCTTAGCAGACACTCAGGGGAAAAGCCTCTGCAGAGAGAAACTCAACATATTTACGCTCACAAAGCTCTCACAGATCTTGAGTGACAGAGAATGAGACTCTAAAAGTTAAAGTAATGGCTGTAATGAGCTCTCCGAGGAGAGGGTGAAGAGGTTATGTCGAAGCATAAAAGACGTAATGCTCAGCCTGGTTTTAAAAATATCTACAATAAACTTGTAGTATTTTCAATACACTTGAGCAATAAGAAACAAAAAGGGGCTTATGATACCACTTTGTCTGAAAAACAACATACCTTTAGTTCAAATGAAAGTGACTGATGAAAGCGAGTCTGTCACATTGAATTAACCACACAATGCACCTTGTTCAAATACTAAACAGAGAAGAGCCAATCCTAGAAATAAAGATCAATATGAGCTGTAATAAAATACCTAAGATTTAGTTTAATGCATCCTAATTCAATTGAAGTACCATTAGATCTAAGAGCTGACAGTTCCATTGAACCATCACAGATTACAGAGTGAGGTCACTCATTAGAAAGAGAAAAACTTTTAGATGCTCCAGAACACAAAGACATGATTGTTGGAGTTTTGAAATCCATTGTGCATAATTCAATAAATGACTTTTATATGCAGTCCTAAAAAACTTCAAAATATTAATAAGAGACTTCACCGAAACGACAATACCCAAATGAATTTATTATTTTGTGTTGTGTGGCCTGAAAAGAGTTTATCTTGTTATGGCTGAAAGGAAAAAAAAGATATTCTCTCACATCAAATCAAACAAATTCAAGAGACCATGCACTATGAACTTAAAAAATCCTTTATGATAAATGATATTTCAATGTATCACATCTTGTCTGTTTACATTAGACTGGGAGGTCACTTCATTTATAGATAGACTCTTCTCCATATCAAAGTGTCTCTTCTTTTCATGTGTTCAAAAACCACTAGATGTAGAGGTCTTTAATGGTACAAATAGTAGTTAGCATCTCATGGAGTGGACCAGTTTGGACAGACAAGTGCAGATAGTGTCAGTATTATGTGTAGTGCAGACATATTTATTAGGTTTAAGTCCTGTTAAAGTACTGTTGGTCACAATTCAAGCATGATGCCTGACCCACCATGAAGGCAGCAGTGATGGTCAGTGGGGTCATGCTGTATGTTGTTGTGCTACATACTACGAGCTGAGCTTAGTATATATTTGGGGGCTTGGGTAGTTTAGCATAACAGCCAACAGCTTTCACAGTTTTATTGGCACTTATGTCAAGAGAAGCATATTCTCTAGATGTTCTGAAAATGCAGCAGCATAATAACTGAACTAAAACTGTGGCCTAACATCCTCCATTTTACAACATTTAAAAGAGTCACAAAAACCTTTATGCCATGATACTCTTGCATAACGTCTGTTGAAGAAGATTTTAACTTCAAAATTTTACTCTACCTCAGTAGCCCGAGCTAAATAATAATAATAATGATAAACTAAAATCTGTTGTCTGTAAGGTTGAACAAATGCTTGTAAAACTAGCATAATTAGCGTTAACAATGTGCAGCTGCTCAATTAGCTGAGGCACTTGAGGAACCCATACCTACACCACAGCTCGCGCCTTTCACTTACATTCAAGCCAGCTTGATGGAGAAAAAACACTCAGTTCATCCTAATTTGACCCCACGAAAGCACAGCTAAACTTACACCCTAACCTTGGTGTAAAATGGCGAACTTATTTTCAAATATTTCTGCTCAACATCCCCTGTAATTTAATTTAATTTAATTTAATTTAATTTTGTTAATTTCATCCATAACATGTTGAGAAAATGGAAGTGGTGAAAAACCATGGACAGTTTTAGACACGGTGTTTAATACAGAAAGTGTAGGCATCTAGTTTGGGACTTTATAGAAGATCGAATCACGGAGGTAAAGAAGTAATGTTTAAACAGACACACAGCAAACACTGGCATTGTGCAGCTGTGTGTTGTAGGCTATTTGCAGTTTTCAAGACTTCCCACTCAAACAGACCAATCCACTCAAAATAAATGCTTTTTTTTTTAAATCAACGAAATGTTCATACTTGTAAGTAAAATAAATACACCCTAATTGATACATAAAAAAAAGACTTAGGCTATATGATTTTACTAAATTTAAAGAAGTTCTTCAGTCGTATGCAACTGTCCTCTAAATGAATTTTGCTTTATGGTAGTATGGAGAATTATAAATGCACTTACTTTAATGCTAATTTGATAACAAACGATCTAATGCACATTTAGTTTAAATACAATCTACTATATGCTCATTGCCTTTATAAAACGAATCTCCTGTTCTGATGAGTGCAGTTCTGCTGTTTCTCCAACAGATGGCCTCGTTCTCGTGAAGATGAGTCCGGACGCGGAGAAATTGTCGTGTCTTTAGATCCTGCTGATTTTATGTCAAAAAGAAAGAAACAAATAATCAAAAAAACCAAACAAATAAGAAAAGATGTATACATGAAAAAATTAAAACTATCTGCAAGAATTAGGTTATTTGTCGTTCATATAAAAAAAAGGCAGCAATCTTCATCATTTCTGCCTCCAGGTCAACGAGCAACGTAACAACTTAAATCTGTCCTCAACAGATTTAATCACTTTCCCTTCATGATACAGAAATGTAGAGGTTGTGATTTAGGATTTAGATTTAGATTTATTTTAGAGCTAAGAGACTGATCAAAATAGATGTAATAAGGCTTACTGTATGTGATATAAAAATCAGATCAGATAAGTAATCTCTGACCTGTGGAGCATGGTTCATAGATTTTGATATTGACCAAATATATCAAAATTATTTTCCTTTCAGTTCTCAGCTATTAATTAATGGTGTGACAAAGTTTTATCTACTTGAACCCCAAAAATATTGTATTTTTATGATTAACACTTACATGCAGGTTTCCCACGTTTTAATGTCACAGTTTTTAATATTATCGTGTCATTGTGTGCATCTCTGACAGTTTTTTAAAACATACACACAAAAAGTATAAATATTTGTTCTCCACCTTTTTAGACATCAAACTGTACAGAATTTATGTTTTTACAGTTTGAGAGAGGGAGCGCTGCTGTAGGCCGATTGGAGAGTCCGGTGTTGACGTCATGACGTCAGGTCAGCAGCGTGTGGGACCCTGCAGACTCCTCGCCCGCCCCCCCGAAGTCCGGAGAGACACACGTTATCAGGGAGGCAGCAGAAGGGCCAGTCATCTGCTCACATCTTTTCTGCATCGACCACAATCCCCTTCATCCTTCCTGTATGGTGGATATTATTTTCAGCTCTTCTTTCTTGGGTGATATGGGGGATCATTCCAAAAGTAAGTCACAGAAACTGCACCGTGGACTTTTGAGTGACAGATTTGGTTTTCGTCGCAGTGGCACTATGGGCTATACGTGATGTAGAGCAGTGCAGCAACTGCTTCAGTCGTTTTCTTAATAATGCAATTATCTAAGTAGTTATGTGTTTTGGATGCGTTTCTTCAAAGTAAAACTATTTGGTGTTTTTTGAATTGTGGCAAAAGTCTTTATCTGTTACATAAGAGCAAGACTTGTGCACTCTGCAGAGAAGAAGAGTCACTGCAAAACTGAGACAAAGCTACATGCTGTATTTTAATATCTATAAAACAGGGTTCATGCTTAACGAGTCTATGGTATTATGTTTGTTTTCAACGCTGTGATGTTTTTGCAGAGAAGCCAGGATTCGCGATGTGTGTCGGATGTGGAAGCCAGATCCATGACCAGTACATACTGAGAGTGTCTCCCGACTTGGAGTGGCATGCAGCCTGCCTTAAGTGTGCGGAGTGCAGCCAGTACCTGGACGAGACCTGCACTTGTTTCGTCCGGGACGGAAAAACGTATTGCAAAAGAGATTATGTAAGGTAGGAGCTTGGAAATATTGTCCTTAAACTCTGAATCACGTTTACATTTTAGAATGTATGAATGAAGCATAAATGAAACGATTTAAAATGGCCAAACTAACGCCCGATAACCTTAAAGATGTAGTTTTTCCATTGAAAGAAATGTGAAAAAAAAAAAGTAAAGTAGAAATAAATATTTTGTGTACTGTGTTTTGTGGTCCATAAATTACAAAAAAAAAAAAAAGACAAGGTTTTAAATCCGTTTGAATAAAATTTAAAAGTAGACCTAGATAATTTAAAACGTATAAATTTGTCTCTTTACGCAGCTTGAAGTTTAATTTGAAATTTGTTTAAGTCTTTTAAAATGTTTAAGTCTTGCACTTTTTGCCATTTTTCTCTAGGTTATTTGGAATAAAATGTGCAAAATGCAACCTGGGATTCAGCAGCAGCGATCTGGTGATGAGAGCCCGGGATAACGTGTATCACATCGAGTGTTTCCGTTGCTCGGTGTGCAGCCGGCAGCTGCTGCCGGGAGACGAGTTCTCTCTGCGGGAAGACGAGCTGCTGTGTCGGGCGGACCACAGCCTGCTGCTGGAGAGGAGCTCGGCAGGAAGCCCTCTGAGCCCCGGACACCTCCACCCCAACAGACCGCTGCACCTGGCAGGTCCGCTCAACATCATTATTATCAATACTTTTATTAATATTATTAGTATTATTATTGGATATTTACGACAGGTGGTAGTTATTCTAGTATCAACAGAAGTTTGTAAAATCTGAAGGTTGTTGCTAAATAACAGCCTCTCATTTAAAAACTAGCATAACTACAGTTCCACAAATGAAA
Source organism: Notolabrus celidotus (assembly GCF_009762535.1). Lineage (NCBI taxonomy): Eukaryota > Metazoa > Chordata > Actinopteri > Labriformes > Labridae > Notolabrus > Notolabrus celidotus. The sequence goes on from NC_048274.1 coordinate 26,604,459, forward strand.
GGCAAAAATAAATCCAACAATTTTTGAATAACAATTTTTAACACTAAAATAACTGATAGGTTAAATGTTTTTCTGTTTGAATTATCTTTATTTAAATCAGTGTAACTTTTTTACATGTAGTAACTTTCCAGTTCAGTGTGTGTGTGTGTGTGTGTGTGTGTGTGTGTGTGTGTGTGTGTGTGTGTTACTGTGTTTGTGTGTGTGTAAGGTGTGTGCTGCCACCTCTCTTTCGACTTAATTTCATAATTGATCCCATTAGCGTTAACCTGCTCTGTTACCATTATCTGAATAATCTGGTAGGCCTATTTGAGTCGCGACTGTGTATGAGTAAGTGTGTGTATGTTTGTGTGTGTGTGTGTGTGTGTGTGTGTGTGTGTGTGTGTGTGTGTGTGTGTGTGTGTGTGTGTGTGAGAGAGAGAGAGAGAGAGAGAGAGAGAGAGAGAGAGTGTGTGTGTGTGTGTGTGTGTGTGTGTGTGTGTGTGTGTGCGTATGCTCATCTGTGTGCTCAGGGCTGTCATCCTGCCAAGAGAAAGAGAACAAAGCAAATGTGTGAATAATGTTCCTGTTTAAATCGTTCAATTCAAAATAAGTCACAGAGCTGAGTGAGAGGATACAGGCCTGCAGCGGAGACAGGCACGACTTCATTTTTCATCTGCTCCTTTTGAAATGTAATGGAGTTTACAGTAGGCCTATAGATAGGAGGAAAATGGGAAATGGAGGCCTACCTCCTATTTGCCAGAGATATAGTCAAGGGTTATAGTAATCTGTGAACAAACACAGACATGCGTCAGATTGGTGGTCTACAAAACACTTAATCCTAGGTTTAGGAATACGACTTTTACGCAGCTGGCAGTGAGGGCTTCGTCCCTCTTTCCATGGAGGATGTGATTTAAATTAATTATTTGTCACTTAAAAAAGCTACTCAAGAATGTCAATCGTTCTTTATCTCTTGAACGATCTGAAGAAATTATAGGCCTTTCATCCTCTTCTTCTATTTGAGCGTTAAATGGGTGAAAAAACACACACAAAATAACATTAAAAAGCAGAACAATGCAGGTACACTGAAATTGGTTGCAGAAGTATCAACACAGAAGTCTTTCTGAGGCCTCTGTGACACTTTCTGACGGTGCTTTCCTGTCCTCCCTGTCGCCCTCAGCAGACCCGGTGTCGGTGCGGCAGGCTCCGCATCGGAACCACACGCACAAGCAGTCTGAGAAGACGACACGAGTCCGGACGGTACTGAACGAGAAGCAGCTGCACACCCTGCGGACCTGCTACAACGCCAACCCGCGGCCGGACGCGCTGATGAAGGAGCAGCTGGTTGAGATGACCGGCCTGAGCCCCCGGGTCATCCGGGTCTGGTTCCAGAACAAGCGCTGCAAAGACAAGAAGAAGTCGATCCTGATGAAGCAGCTCCAGCAGCAGCATCACAGTGATAAGACTGTAAGCATCTTCGTAAGTTTGACCACTTGATTTCTTTCAACGATTATGTACTTTTCATGTTTTTTGCTGTCTGCTTTTAATTGTAATTTGAATCATAAACATCTGGAATCATCTAACTCAGTAATGTTCCTATTTGAGTGCTGGCGTAAATCTTTGAAAATCTGGTGAAAACATATGCAAGCCACAAGATCTTAACTAATACCTCTATATATATTTTTTTATTAAAAACATCATGTATTCTATTTTTCTTCTTTGTGATAAATTCTATTTCAGATCTCCCTTTACTTCTAGCCACATTTCTCCTTCCTCGTCTGTACTTTTTACATTACTTACACAAAGACAAATTGAAACCGTTCCAGTTGGCTCTGATGTTGTTCTGTATTCAAACTTTACGTCAATGAATAATGAATCAACTGCTTTGGCTTCAGTTGCTTGACCTGGAAGGTAAAAACATCTACTGCAGGAAGACTTGGCCTGCATCTGAGACCATAGTTTGATTGCAGAGTTTGCTCGTTGCCCAAGAGAAAGCATTTGAGGAAGAAGCTGTCTCAATCATCCCAACTCTAGCAATTAATTTTAATGTCACATACCAAATTTCATTTGATTTGCGAGAGGTGTTTAAAAAGCTTAAAGGAAGCTTCTCATCAGTGTCTTATCAGTGTCCACTCAAGTATGACTTTAAGGTGATGATGCTATTTTGCTGGATGAAGAAAAAATGATGCCAACGTGGTTTATTTTTCTTCTCTAAAATTCTGTCTTCAGAACCTGCAGGGCCTCACGGGGACACCTCTTGTAGCGGGGAGTCCTATCCGACATGAGAGCAGCGTGCAGGGGAACCCCGTGGAGGTTCAGACCTACCAGCCTCCATGGAAAGCACTGAGTGAATTCGCCCTGCAGAGTGATCTGGACCAGCCCGCCTTCCAACAACTGGTGCGTGTGTGCGTGCGTGCGTGCGTAGCTGTCTATCTATCTATCTATCTATCTATCTATCTATCTATCTATCTATCTATCTATCTATCTATCTATCTATCTATCTATCTATCTATCTATCCTGTCTGTCTGTCTGTCTGTCTGTCTGTCTGTCTGTCTAATATTACGCACGCTCTTACGCATTGTTTTCCTGTCTGTTCAGGTATCTTTCTCTGAATCGGGCTCTCTCGGGAACTCTTCGGGCAGCGACGTGACTTCTTTGTCCTCTCAGTTACCGGACACCCCCAACAGTATGGTACCCAGCCCGGTGGAGACGTGAAACGGGGCCCTCCAGACCTCCCGGGTCCCCCTTTTCTCCTGCAGGGACATTTGCAGCATGATCCCGGTCCCCTGCATGTGACCAGCTCATCATCACCAACTACAGCGGAGTTTTTTTTTTATTAATATTATTTTACTTCCTGAGATGGAACAGAAGAAAGAAGCGATGGACTCCTGTTTTTTTCTTCCTTTTTATGGAGCTTTCATCGACAAAAACTGAGCAGAACAATTGTTGCATGACTTGATACGGAGATAGAAGATGTACAGAAGACCTCCTGATGGATATACTACAACAAATCTCCCCCTCTGATACAAAAAGGAGACATTTCCAAAGGACATTTCTGCGATTTCTTCATTGTGATCATATTGTGTCTCATTTTTTGATACATTTATTGCGTTGTGGAGTCCAGTTGACTCTTTGTCTTAAGGTCAGAGCATGATAATCTGCAAACTATTCGTGTTGTAAAATACTTTATCTTACGGGCAGGAAACAAGCTGTTTGAGCTCCTCGAACAAAAAAAGTAAATTATTGTTATATTATTTATTGTTAGGAAAGCGGTTCGTAAAGGGATTATTAACTGATAAAAAATAAAAAGATGAACACGTGATGCGTCTTGATGACCAATCTTTGTGCAGGCGATTTGTTATGCAGGCGCATTGGCGTTCTTATTTAATTGAATTGAATGGACATCCAGCTGTGGAAGAAGCAACATCTGTCCACCATTTTTGTAAGTGACTGCAAGGACCTAAGTGAATTTACAGTGTAAAACAAGTCAAAATCAACGAGGAGACATATTTTTCCCTCTCATGACAGTGGAGTCTTGTCTGATTCTGAAACGGGCACTATATTTGCGTTATTGCAGGCCGATTTAAAGACTCGTGTGTGCGCTTCTACCTAAATTAAGTTGGTCTGCCTGATTTGGAGCCTGCAGGTTCAGCTGTCTTATCTTCAGCCTCCATCTTCGGCGTTTCCCCCCTGGGTTATGTGTCAGGAATCGGCCAGTGGTCATTTACTATCTCGGGGGCAGAAATCTGCTGTAAATTGTGCTCAGTCCAGTTTCTCTGGTTGAGTCACAGGCCGGTCTAGACAGCGCGGAGGGATCGGCGACCTCTTATCTAGTCCTGGCATCACCTGCAAGCGATACACTGACTGAAGCCACAACAAACTAACCAAACATCCCCCTCTATATAGACACACACACACACACACACACACACACAGACATACACACACTCTCAGCAAAGCACTTCGTATGAGAGGGGAGCAGAGATCAGCTCGTAAAGGGTCACTTCTCCTGCTCGGTTTATTTTCCTTAAGTGAAATGCGTTATTGGGTTGGTTATTGCGCGCGGGTCAGTCGTCCTGACAGCTCAGGCTGAATGAGCTCTTGACATTTTGTGCAGGACCAAACAAGGCTGCTATGGATCAACTGAAAACCGTGTTTAAACATTGCTTTTTAAAAGTCTTACACTGGCTAACATTGTTTTAAGTTGGCTGTACTGTAGGACTGTATTTTATTGTTTACTGAGTTAAAGACTAAAATACTGAATACAATTTTCGTACACATTTTTATACGATTTTTGTAACAACTGGTTACAAATGGATCAATCCGCGCATTAATAAACAAACTTTCTGTATTGTAATAACAGGTAATAACTTCTAGAAATGGATGAAAGTGTTCTCATATTTGACCGTTTCTCTCTCTCTCTCTCTCTCTCTCTCTCTCTCTCTCTCTCTCTCTCCCTCTCTCTCTCTCTCTCTCTCTCTCTCTCAGAAAGGAGCATCTTTTTCTTAGTGTGCTGACAGCGTCTTGATCAGATGTTTGAATGACAAAAGACTGATAATAGATTTGTAATTGAGCTATTTCAAATAAGATAAGTAAACAATGTGAGCAGATTAAGATAACAGAGATAAGAGAAGAATAACAATGGCGTTTACAGACAAGAATGCAGGCCTATTAACTCTCACACAGCAGAAAATCATTGTGGGGCCATATATGTTTCCAAAACAGATCATTTCCAGCGTGGATACTGTATATAACTCGTCCCCCTGAGGTTTATACGGATTACATTCAAATGGATCACAACAATTATTTCTCTTTAATTGAATAAAAACGTCAGAATTTTAAAACAAAAATAAATGAAGAAAGCTGCAGAGAGCTGTCTCCAAAATAAGCGTAACATAGTCTTTTAAAATTACATTATGCGGAGAATTGTAACATCGTCATACATGTGGATGTATAAAAAATGAAAAATAATTAGAAAGAGAAGGTCTAATTATTTTAAAATTAACATTCTTCAAAACATAAAAGGAAAAAATGTATAGAGGAAAAATAAATTAAACAGACAAGTAAAGGAACAATTACGTACATTACGCAGGGACATTTATTTATTTACTATTGATCTTTTATTATTTTCTCTACAATGTCTTTGTCATTCCTGTTAGTCTGTGTTGCAGTCATAGTTCAGAGATCACTGCCTCTGACCGTCAGAAAGTGACGCCTGAGTACCTGTAAGCCACATGATCAGTGGGCGTCTCCCCTCAGTGCGTTAAACAAGAACCAAAATAAACACTGCTGATCCCGCGCGAGCAATCCCCACCCACTCTACACACACTCTCACACAGCCACGCGCTTGGCTGCAGTATCACTCATCGGATCACACATCTAACTTCAGCCCTGTGCAGATTTTTATTTAAAATAATTTGATGCATCGAATTTTAATTCTCACACATTTGTACCGGAACACACTGACAGTATATGGTTTCCCCCACATTGTGTCTGATTAACTCCGAGCTGTGTCCACATGTGTCATGTTGCCACAATGCAACCAGAAGCCGTCACAGGGAATGACACGCTATCATTAATGATTAAGAGGACGAGTCCATTTAAAGGTGTGATGTAATTCTCTAATTGGTGGAGGGGTGCTTGTAATTAGATCACCCAGCGAGCTCGCGATGGCTACAGCGCCGCCCACCACCACGAGTCGCTGATCAGTCACCAGCAGACACATATATAGAGCATGAACATCGACTGAAATAGCTACACAATGATTTTAATTTTGGTGTGTGTGTGCGTGTGTTTGTGCGCACGCGCTCGCGTGTTTGGGAAAAATAAACCGGATAGAAATGATATGGACACGTGAACAGCGCACCGCCAAATTTGTGTCTCTATATTCCAAGAAAAGGGATTATACCACATAATGTTTACATTAATTTGATGGGAATGTGATAGAGAATTAAACAGTTTAAATATATTTGTTTGGAATTTAAAATGCCAGCACGCATGATTTAAAGTAAAAAAAAACACACCCCTCTTTTAGAAAGCTTTTTTCATTCAGTCTATTTTGACTGTTCCAGGCGTAATTATATCTGACTTCCATCTCCATCATTCATTCCTGAACTTGACTCTAATGCCTTGTGTGAAATTTTCTCGTTAACGGGTGCAAAATGAGTGCAGTGTAATACAAAAGTCTTGCGTATCCTTTTAGAGTTCAGGTTTTACTGAAAATGAACCAGAGATTGTGTTTCTAAAATTAAGTTCACTTCGTTTTTATAAACTAAGTTTGTATAAATATTAGAAACACTTGTCTGTTTAAATGCATAGATTAATTATCTTTTTTTTCCTTTAAAAAATAAAAATAAAAATCGATCCAACTAAAGCTACGATTACTAAAGCCACGACGTAAAACAAAAAGGAAGATTTTGAAGAAACCATGACTAAGGTATGGCACTTAAATTCATGAAACACTGAAATATTGACAAAAAATGGGAAGAAAAAAACCATTTCGTTTTTACAAGGTATTTTATGATAGGAATTATGAAAACCAGCCCCTTACTCTAAAGCATGTGTATCTCACAGTCTGTGTTCAAGTGCCGGTTAAAAGTGCGTGCCAGCTTAGTAATACTTAACCATCTATTGTTTTGATTCAAATATGGGTTCACATTTTTTTCTTTCTCTTACAAAGCTTGAGCTTTTCATAGTTTAAATCCCAACAAGCAAAGCCATAGTGTGTAGCCATTGCATGAACAGAGGATGCCCTCAAATACCTTTCATACTTGAGTGGCATATTTAATGCATCTGAAAATGCATCTTATTTGTATAATTCTACCTCAAATCATTGTTGTACACATAGTGAAGAGCATGACTTTACCATTACATTTATTTTCAGTATATAAGTATAATTTCTGAGAGATTTAGTTTGATGTGTGTTCATTTTGAAAGAAGCCTCTAACATCAGCACTTATTACAGAATGTGATCATAATATTTATGCTTTCATTTACTTTCCTTTTTAACATTTTAGTCCCATCTTTAAGGAGGTTGATCCAAGTGTTATTTGCAGAAACAAAGGTTTGTGCATTTCCATCTCCAGTTATTAGAAAATTATACAGAGACAAAAACAGGATGTTTTTGGATAGCTCATTTTCAACCTGTCTATTTACCTCTTCTAATCCCTTTTGCACATGAAGAAAAAAAGTCCTTAGACCATTAACTCGGTATACTGACAATCATCGTGTGAAAATGAATGTGTGGGATTCTGTGGAGTCTCTGTGAAAGTTTCAGGTCCACTGTGACCTTGCTCCTCCTGTGGGGGCCACCAGCAGAGAAACTGCCGGGACCAACTTCAAGTCCAAAAGTCTCCTGGGAGATTTTTCTGACAGGCTGACTGAAGGCAGAGTCTGAACTGGGAGCTTTTTTTCTGCCAGAGGAAAAAAACCTACAGTGTGCAGGGGGGTAAGAGAAAAGTGTGGCACTTGAGTAGAGACACAACAAAGACTAGGCTGAGGGTCTCAATAGCTTATGTTAAAGTTAATCATAAAGCATGACATGGATGCGGAAAATAAAGCTGTCTGTGGTGTTAGCATGCCATTGCATTTCCACCCAGGGCAGTGATTCCGAAAATGTCTTAATTATTTTTATAATCCACACTTACAGTGCTTTAACTTCTGCACCAACACCATTCAGTGATGTACTGTGTGAGTGCAGTTTTCCACACCTCTTGTCAGGTGTTTTAAGGGGAAATTGAGCGCAATTTATTTCAGATGGCTAATGGCCGATTGAACAACTTGTGTCAAGACTTGAATCTTCTCTACTCTTAGGTTACACTGATAATGAAAGGGTAGTGTCAACATATGTGTCCTGTACCGAGCTACTTGTGTACTATCAATCCTGCGGAATGAATGCTGCTTTTATGGGAAGCTCACACATGAGAAAACATCCTAACAGTATCCTTTAAACGCTAAAAAACACAGAGCCAGACCATGGAGGTAGTTTAGAAAAACACATTTAGAAAACATAAATATTGAATTGTTTTGAAACCAATTAAAGCAAAATCAAAGAAAAAGACAAGACAGAAATAACACTCAGATAAACAACACTCACTAGTCAAATAACACTCAAAAAAGAACACAACCTAAAAAACTCACCCTAAAATAACAATCTCTATAAAGAACAACACTCAAAAAACAGCAACCTAAAAAGATAAAACACCTGCAAAAATGGGAAAACAACAACAAAAACCCACCAATAAAGAACAACACCCAAAATGATTAAAAAACACCAATGTCTGGTAAAAGATCGACACACTCAATTAAAACAACACTCTCAAAAAGAAGAATACTCTTGAAAGACCCCCCCCCCCCCCCCCCCCCCCAAAAAAAAGTAAACACTCTCAAGAATTTACTTTAAGTAAACAACACCCTCAAAAAAAAGATGAAACCCCCAAAACCCATAACAACACCCTCCAAGATATAAAAACACCTTAAAAAATAACAGCACCCTGTACTATGATACTATGATAAGTTACAATTGTACTCTAAATGATGGATACTTAATACAATAAAAATAAATGAATAACAATGCACTGAAAAAGAAAATAATTTGCAAAAGAACATAACCTGACCCAAGAACAGCTTTCTCCAAAGGAACAACAGCCTCAGAAAAAAATCAACATCCCAAAAATAGAACAACATCCTAAAAAATAAAAACAATGCTCTTAAAAAAACAGCACCCTCCAAAAAGCAACTCCATGAACACCTGAAGAAATTGATAAACACCCTGAGAAACAACACCCTAAATATCAGAACAACCCCTTGAAAAAACGATATTAAATAATAAGAACAACACCCTATACAATTCAACACCTCAAAAAATAAACAATATAGAAAAGAACAAAAAACAAACAAATACACAACATATTTAAAAAAGAACCATACCCTTAAATTACAACAAGGTAGAGATAAGAGTCAAGTGATTTAAACTGAGTAAAGGTTCAGTTCCTGCATGCCCTGCTTTCCCAGTGCACTTAAGGTGAACTCATGGGGAGGAAATTGCAACACTTGTAATTTGCTTGCTGTATTACACAACAAAAGCGAAGTGTGTATCAAAGTATCTGTGTGTTCACATTTGTTCAGGCAACAGTTTCTGGTTATGTTGCTTCCGCCATGTGCATGTGTGGGTCTGCAGGGATGTTGAGGAGACCTTAGGCTCACCTGGAACACACACATAGAGCTTCAGTCAGCCTCTCTGGTCCCTGCTGCTGAGACAGTGTCAGAGCTCCATAAATCACAGCGCCCCACCCACGCATAAATCTGTTGCAAAAAAACAACACACCAACGCCCATTAGCAGGGGTAGAGGAAGGCCGGAGCCGCCCCACTCTACAATGACTTGCTATAAAACACAACAAGGGTTCACCTGTAGTTCCCCTCCCTTTTGCTCCTCCTCCTCCTCCTTCTTCTCCTTTAACAGGACCAAACTGTCATTACACGAAGGAGGAGGACAAACACGTGTCACAGGAAACAAACAATGAGACAACGAGTGTGACTCACATAAGATGAGAGCTGGCATCAAAAGGTTTCACTGGGAGACACCGTGGCATTCATCAGGGTCACATCGGTGTCAGTTCAGGAGTTCAAGAATGTTTTCAGGAAGTCTTTCTGTTTTAGATTTAGTGCCCAAGTTCAATTAACCTTCTGACTCGAGAGTTTGGATGGAGCAGAGACAAACTTTAATTATAGCATACAGAGCCGAAACTGAGATGTAAATACTGCTGATTTACTGCTCCTGTCAGATGAAACCACTGTGAGTCAATAGAGTCATCTCTTCACACAAGATAAGACGTCATTGTTGATGGATATTGTTAAAAACTCCCTGTTAAAAAAATACATGAGTTTCCTTGCTAGTTTGATTTGTGTGCTTTTATAAATGACTTGTTGTTATATGACTTGATATCTACCTGGTCATAGTTAATAAGTGACTGCAACGACCCCTAATCTCAGCATTATACTGATGCTATAGTTCAGAGGCCCATCTCTGTTTCCTCTTCTTCTGTGGTAATTTTTAAAAGACTTGTTTTAACCCATCCTCTCTACTTTTTTATACGGTTCCCCTTTTGTAGGAGGGTTTATTTTAGATGATTAATCAGCCCCTTAGTCCTCATAGTTTTGTGCATTATACACTATCTGTATAATGATTTCACCACCCTGTTATGGAAATGTAGTTGAATTGGGAGTCATTGCTGCTAGCTTAGGACAAAACAAACTAAACGTGTGTGTAAATGTGTGTTTGATTTTGTTAGTGTAGGAGCTGGAGCAGACAGTACAACATAGTTAACATAGAGGTTCTGTTTCACTGTGTGTTGGTTATAATAAGACGTGGCCAACAATGAAGCTGTTCAGGTGCTATTTTGAAAACACAGAAATAATGTTACCAGTTCAAGAAATGGTCCCAAACACACAAAGAGCAGCTCAAATGGCCCTTACTCAACGAGACATACAGAGAGTGAGATGAAAAAGAGAAAGAGGCTAAAAAAGTAAAGGGAGGGCTCTGCCTGCCAACTCCAGAGATCCCCTCGTCCCAAGGCGTCCCTGCCACTTTAAGAAATGAAGCAATATCATTAATGGAGGCCTCTGAGGGTTGACATCTTGCTCCGATTCACCAGTCCCCGTCCATCACACCATTACGGTGGGCCCAGCAGAATTAAAATCCAATCACTCCTCTGGCTAGTTTGATTAAGGAGGGCGACCACACAAAGAAGGGGCTCTGACCCATTGTTGCTTCTGCCAGGGAGTCCCCAGAGGCCAGAGCATGCTCCTGGTCCCAGCCAGCACCCAGACCAAGCCTGGAGCCTGTTGAAGCTTCACAATAACCCTGTGTGACACTCCTGTCTAATGTTGGAAGTTTTCTGAGGGTTTTCTGAATTTGTTGATTTATAGTTTTTAAACAGCAGTGGTTAGATATAAACTTGTAGAATATCACTCATTTTTTTTTATTATGCATGTCCTTTTCTCAGCCTAAACTTTGGCATGGTTCTGAGGATAGATGTACTAATTGGTGAAGACTTAAATAATGCAGCGATTACTGCAGAATGCCAAAGACTACTTACAAACAAAGATGGCACAACAGCTCCCCTGAAGTGAATCCAAAACTGACAGAGCTCCTCCTGCTGACTGGCCACAGGATAAAGCATGACTCCTCCATTTTAACAAAAGGAACGTGGGTCAAACTTTCCTGAAACATGGTTTCTGTCACAGCAGCTCATTCTTATCATGAATTATATGAGTTGATATTTCAGAGAAGTTTAGTTTTATTTGTTCACATTATTTGATTCTAAAAAGACAGGATGTGACACTGTTCATTTTGTTAAAGACAAAAACCTTTTTTTCCATAACGAAGATGAGACGATGATGATCACTGATCACTAATTATGAAAACCCTGACCAACGCATGTGTTTTTTTCGTTAACAAGATGATGACAAAACTAAAATGTTAGGGGTGGATTGTAGGACCTTCAAAGTCCCTCAGTTTGCATCTAATCTGCATTCATGCATCTTTCTCATTTTCATTGATGATTTTTTACCAGGTGTATGCCCATGACAAAGCCTTAACCAACTACTGAACAGGCATTTTCATCTGAATAACTGCCAAAATTGACATTGATGAGACATCATGATTGACCGCTGTGTTGACAAATGCCGCTCCTGCAGCATTCTTTACCAGATTAACAGTGTAGAGGTGGAACACTGGGTGTCAGTGTTATTAAACTTTACATAACCGTAAATTTAACACGGTTTATTTTGGCTTCACTTCTTAAAGGAGAGGAGATGGAGGCATGTTGTCCATATTGATATACAGTCAATGGATTATAAACACATGGTGCGCAGAGAATGACACCTCTTGTCTGCAGCTTTCATGTAGCGCAACCAACAAGTTTTGAATGGAATACCACCAAAGGTTGGTACAGAGATTCATGTTCCTGTCAGGATGAATTTTCAGCCACTTTAATGATGCCCTAACTCTTTCTTTTGTTTCATCAGATCAACATTTTAACAGTCCAGAAATTTAGATTCTGAACAACTATTTGCAAAACTCTTCACTAGTCTTAACTCTGTCATCTTTAATTTTCATGTCAGGGTGCTGACACATGAAAGAAAAATTGTGAACATGATAAATTTTTAAATTTCTGCCTTGCACCAACATGTTAGTGTTGTCATTTGTCATTATGAGTATTACATATTAGCCTGTCACTCAGATATGTTAAAAATGAGCGTAAAGCACTGCTGTGTTTGAATAATAATGTAACAGGCTTTTTGGACTACATGCATTGTTTAGTGGAATAAAAAGCCTTAGTTTATATATGGTATTATTTTTTACTTTTGTCTGTATATTGCCTGACTTTTGTTTGACAAAGACTATCTTGTTATTCTAACTTAAAATTTTAATTAATGAATTTTTTAAACAGATTAAACGTTTGAGTGTAAAACGTCCTTTTTTGTACTGTGCTTTCGTTAAACTGGTTCGGACCTGCACACTTCGGTGGCCTCTGACACACATTTAAAGACAACATTTCAGGACAATTTTTTGCGTCAAATTTTGCGCCATGTTTAAAAGGTACATCGGCCTCAGCAGCAATAACATCACTTTCCCATCACTTCAATACACATTGTCCTACTTAGTTTTCAACTCTCTGCTATATATCTGAGGCTACTGCTGTCCTACTGTGGGGTCACATTGGTCAGATTGTGTCTGGGAAACCACGGCAGCGTCGCAGGTTCAGATCCCAGAGAGCAGAGCTTAAACCAAATTAAAACCAGAGGGTTGGGGTGAACCTCCCCCAACACAGTGACATAAATTACAAGGATTTACAAGAATTTTAAAACACTTTTAACAATACTCCCCTTTTAATGTGCTCTCTGTTTAATAATGCACTTTAGGTTTAAAGAGCATGATAAACAAACCAATAATTCACTTTTTTATCATCTGCGGGTGAAGCCCTTCAGGACAGGGTTCTACAGCAGTGTTCAAAGGGTCTCCGATGGATCAAATGAGAGGCTGTCGCAAGATGTTTTGGACAACAGTGAGACTTAACTTGTGATCTTTTTGCTCTTTTGAGGATAAAAGTACACCAAGGTTCATCTTCCCAAGAGCTGGGAAACATTTAAAAGAGACAGTAACACTGAAAAAGAGTAAACAGCAGATTTTATGGCTGAGGTTATTTGGCCATGTTGTGGAATGAGGTAGAAAGAGACTTGGTTCATGTGGATGGCACAGTGGTTTTTCACCATAACAGGATGTGGCATGTTTATGTAAAAGAAGAGAATGTAATGAGTCATTGTTGATTGTAAATAGATGATAAATAATGACAGCAAAGAAAAGAGAAACTATATAAACACACAGCGTACAGTAAAAGTGAAATTGTTTTCATGGCTTGCAAAATCAAAGTCAGCAAGCCTCCTTTGCTCTTTGCGCACCCGTTTGCTGGTGTGTCAGCGAGGCCTGTCAGACTGAGATCTGGGAAAGCTCACAGTAGCTTCTGGCTTGAAGTTTTCAGAGTGTGAAGCTTCACAGGATAAGTCAATGATTCTCCCGGCTGCCAAAACAAATAAAAGACCTACAAGAGAAGGGTTTCATAAATCTGGAAACAATGAAATTCAAAGATTATTAATCTTTCAGCAGGTAATATGTCATAGTTTAAAAAAAATCATAACTGTCTTTTCACTGCAGCACTGTTGTCTTACATTTAGGATTTCTGGTGAATCAGAATAGAAGACAACTTACATCTGTATTAAAGTCAGGACACACACACACAAAGACTGACACACATGCCAGCTGTATGCTTGCACACACACTCTCCCTCACTCGCTATGACTCACATGCTTACTCCGACCCACTACCAGTCACCACAAATCACTGGACCATCTCATATAATCCTCCAGCAGCCTGTGCTGCAGCATTAAACATCCAAACAAATTGTCCTTCGTCAAGTGGCCACTGCAGGGAAACACATAAAGCAAAAAGCAGAGCCCCGAGCAGGGCTGTGGGCTTGGATGTGGAGCAGTGGCAGCCTCTGTATTACTCAGAGAAAACAGGATGATAATGTATTGACTGCTCTCAGTCTGTCAGCCTGCATCAAACTGCTGCTTGCTACTTTACAAAAAGAAGAAGAGATATTTCAGGGATAGCAGAGGCACTGTGGAGCCTCTGGATAAGACAAATAGGCATCTTTGCTTTTTTCCTCTGTCTCTCATCTTGCTGGTGGAGTGGTTTCTTGAGTTGAATGAAGTAAAGTCATAGTTGTTTAGTGGCTGTGCAGCAGAATGTTACAAATGGCTCTTTTTAGCACTGTGATAAAGCAGCCAAAACAGCATGTGAGGGTTGAAAGTTCCTATTGGCGACTCCCCAGAAGACTTTGAGTGTTTTAGCAAAGCTAGCAGTGTGGCTCCAGGGACAGCAATGTCTGTTGATCAGTGCAAAACTGTACATCAATGTCAGAAACGACACAAATGTCTCAACAAACATCAGCTGGATCTATGAATAATAAATTCTTATGATATTAATGATCCTCAAATTTTCATCTAACATCACAAAGAATTAAACATTTTTGTTTGAGGGCACATTTTCTCCAAATTTCATGATGAATTGCCATAAAATTTGGTGCAGATGTTCATGTCCTCGACAAGATGATTAAAATCACTTTGATGATCCCTTATCTTTTCATTCACTGCCATTTCCATCTCCACCATAAATAAAACTTCTTTAGTTTCATTACCAAACATCTGCAACACAGACAATCATACATCATTCATCAGCTCTCGAAAGGAAATTCAATCCATCATACAGTTGTGCAAAGGTTTATATTTTCTTCAGCAGCATTGTGATACTTTTTTTTATTGCGCAACATTCACAGGTTTTCAGAGGAAATGAAGTCTAAACACAGTGGAGAACAGAAAGACACACATTGCAATGAATCACTAGTCTTTCGTTTAAAAGTAATAACATGTTTTCCTCAAAGTGACTGGAACTATGTCATGTATTCTTATTGTTCTACTGATATTATCCCACATTTATAAAAACATTTCTTTATTGCTTTGGTCTCTTCATCAGTTCCACAAACCACCATTTGGAGCAAACAGGTAGGGGTCTTGTGTCATCCTGTTAGGATCACCCACTCACCATACATTATCTCGCCACGTACTAACAACTAAAATACAATCAAGTTGACTCTTATGGTTTAAAAATGATTATATGATTTAAAAATAATTTATTCCTGAAGCAGAAATTAGTCCCTCGGGGTCGTCTGTTCAGTGAATAAACATAAACTACCATTTTTATTCACAGTAAGGATGAATCACGAGTGTTTTTTCATTAGCATGCTTCTTAACAGGTGCCGAAAATAACAGCAGCCCATGTATATGGTTCTCTTCCTTGTAACTTTTACGTTGGCGTTTACTTTCTGAGGATGGATTTGATATGATGTGTGTGATTTAGTCGTCCCTGATCGTACTTTTGCGATTCAGAATTGTATGTAATTTAATGTAGCTAAGGGCTTTTGACCAATCACAATCAAGTATTTAACACAGTTGGTTGGTGAGTTAGGAAACAGGATTAAACTGTAATGTCTGAAAACAGTGCAAAAGAACAGGGCAGGCTTGACAATTCAGCTGTAAGTGGTAGAACTGCTGACTAAGCTAAGACTACAATAACAACTTTCCAGTCAACTTGTCATTTTGGTCAAGAAATTTTAGTTTTTATGAAAGAAGCATTTAAGGGCTAAGTGTATTTGTGCCAAATTTCTGAGAAAATGTAAAATAAAAGTTAAGGTTGGTTGTTCAAAATGTAGTTTTATAATTTCAAAAAACAATAAATGACTGTTTAACAAAGACATCCATCTACAAACAATTAAATTATAAAAATGTATAGGGCTCAGAAAAATATTTTAGCTTGTGACTTTGTGACTACAGCAATTCAACACAATTCAAAAGTTAAGAATAGTCTAACTTTGAACACGTTTTAATTTTTTTTATGTTAGTTAAGTGTGGCCAACTTAAAATCAAATGGAAAACAATTTCTCAAAATGAAAACATAGATAAGGAAGTAAATGGTAAAAGATAAACTAAATACTGGGTTTAGCTCAGCAGCAAAATGGTGAGCCGACTGTGCACCCATTCCGATTCTGACTCTTTGCCCAAAGCTGCAAGTTATTCCCTACTTTCTCTTTCAATCTTTATCAGCTGTCCTATCATCTGAATAAAGGCACAAAACCCCAGAATAACTTCAAAAAACAAAACAAAAGATAAGCTAAATAGCTTCAGTTCCTTGGTAGGGCACTGTGAACATCTTTAAACTTAGATCTGAGATATGTTGAGCAAATGACACCTTGACTGATATCAGCCCAAAAAGATTTCCTGAAACACACACACACACACAACCACACACACCAGATCTCCATCTTCCTCTCTAAGCACAGGCTGGTCGGGTTTCTGATAAGAGTGAAGGGTTAGGGTTAGGCTATATCTGTGAGATCTGAGAGATGCCGAAAGCTCTCGTGAAAAGGAAGCTCAGCTTAAGCTGCAGTGGAGACTTATCTTTACAGTTTCCTATACCACCTACTGACAGATCCTGAGACTGTGTAAATTCCTCTGCCCCCTGAAATTACTCCAGGCAGACAATGAGACGACACTCTGTGTACTGATGTGTACTATAACACAGAGAACAGAGGATATTTTACAAGGTATGTGGCAGACAAAGACAAACACAAGTTTCATGTGTTTCAAATTGTGTTTGAAAATGGACATCCCTTGAAGTAAACCAGTGAAGCGTGTTTCATGCCCTCCTTATGTGAGCTGTATGATTCAGCAAGGATACTTTTATCAACAACGATATATAACTTATTTTTGAACAGTCAAACAACTTTTCATTGAATTTTTTTTAAAGTGACACATTTTACTTTTAAATAGCCCAATAAAAAAAATCCCTGCTGTTTGTGTCTTCATCAGTGCCTTACCATTTTTCCCAGAGTATGATTCAATATGTGAGGAACACCAGGGTTGGAAACACTGAGTGATGTTATCGTAGAACTGATGGTGCATAAGTCACTCCAGAGACAGCTTTTTGTACTATTGGGAAGAGTTATTTATATCCGAGGAGCAGGGGGCATTTATCATCCCGAGTAGTGGTTCCCCTTCAAAGTTCTCCTTTTTTATGACGTGCATTATTTCTCGTGCACACACATAAACAAAGCCCGGGCTGCCGGCACTGAATCAGCAGACTGTGTCACTGTGTGGCCTCCAGGTCAGGCCAGCTTTCTTGTGCCGCCAGTGCTTACATTAGCATGTGAAAGGCTAAAGCTGTTCCAAATATTCCCTCTAAACATTTATCCTGCTCGGATCCTGCATGGAAAAGTTCCAGGGAGCAGGATGAATCTAGGATGCAATAGCAGGAGATAACTACTAATAACATTTTGTACTGATAAGCCAATTAACAAGAGGATGGATGGATAAATGTTAATCCTATGTGCAGAAATTAAGCATGTTTGCATGTTTCTATGATTTGGAGACATCTGAGTCAGTACTGAGATCTGAGTTGGATTTCAGCTAAATATTTTTGATATAAACATATGTATAAGTGTAGTTTAGCTCAGTAGTTTATATGTTTGCATTTGTTACTTTTTAATGTATTGAAACTTTATTCCACATGTTTTTCCAGAACAGCCTCCATCAGTGAAGTGGAGCCCGTCCATAATGTGGCGGGCAGGCAGGCAGGCAGGCAGGCAGGCACCAGGAGTCTGTGTTTACATTGGAAGTGCCTGGAAATGAATTTCCCCACACTAGTCTCATTTGTCTTATCAATCTGTAAATGTGTTGCCAGCATGTTTGAAACACATTTAAAACACGCAGAAAAGGATTTTTCATATTGCAAAATTTGCCCTCATTCCACTTTGTTTGCAACCAATGAGCAGCCAGAGGTGAAGAAACAGGCTGCGCTGCTGCACATTTTTTAAATTAGCAGAATGCGTCTACTGGGGGCAACCACGCCGGAGCATATAAATATTCAAAAGGCACATGTTGTATTCCCAGTCTGCTCATTCTGTTAACTTTTCCACACTGCGAGCAGAATCATCTGTCATTCACCCTAATTTAATCATCAGCCACTCTCATTCAATTATCCAATATAATATGCAAATGAGGCATACAATGGCCCGCTCATGCTAATTATGTACATCAGAATAATTAGATTGGATAGAAGTGGTGGAGGGGTACTGAACTATCATAAAATGGGGAGCAGATTCTTTGATTAAGGCTGCAAAAATTTTATTAGAATCTGTAATCTGCCCGTAAATTGTTGAATGGTGGCTTTGCACTGGGGGGACATTACTCTTATTGGAAAGCGCTCCCTGAAGACTTGCTCAGGGAAGCACAGGGGGATGTGGCTCATATCAAGGGCATATCCATGCTTAAACAGGTTTGCCTTTTATTATGGCAATGATCTTGGACTGTGAACAAGTTTTCTCAAAAGAAAGCAAACCATAGAGCTCTTAATAAACTAAAGAAACTGACTGACAGGACACAGCAGCCCTGGATCTGTTCTGTAACCACTTGCGGTATGAAATAAAAAAGTCTATTTCAAGCTACTGTGAGGAGGTTTGTGATGATTTTTGGCTTCCCCTGTGGACCAAGTGGTGTGCCTTTTCTCTTTGCTGTGTTTGTCCATACATGTGTAAGCAATGCCTTTTGACAGAAAGAACCTGAACATTATTTACACATTTCCAGACAGCAGTCGGCAGAACTAAATGATGTAAATCATGTGTACTGTGCCAAGGCGGCAGAGCATGCCTGGCAGCCAGTTAGACACAGAGAAACCTCAACCTTAATCCTCCTCTGCTCTGCTGTTGCATGCATGCAGGCACCGCTGCCTCCCCACAACAGAGCAGCCACGTCCAGCAGCACCTCACAAAACAGTCTGCCATGGGACACACAAAGGCTCACTGAGGACCAGCAGACAGCCAGCAGCAGGACCCTGCACGAGGTGCTGAAGCCACTGAAATATTTACAGAGGCGTGTTTTGTTGCTTTTGTGCTGAGTGATTGAGGAGTTGGGGGGGACCTCTGAGGCGGTCTACTTCCCCCGCTGACAGTCTATCTGGCCTCTTGGTTAAAAGGAAGTCCCTGGGAGAAAAGAAAAGAAAAGAAAACTATGTCTATATCTGTGAAAATATCAATATTTGTCTCTTTATGTCTAACTTTGTAAATGTTTATAAGAGTAAATAAATGTGCATGGGTGTTTGAAGTTTAAAGCTGTTTGATAAGGAAGATTGAACCTCGTATAATCCATCATTCTCTGAGCAGAGAGACAACAACACCTCTGGTGAATCCTGCTCCAGTCAGACAGTATTTGTTAAACATGTCAGGGTGACAGAACAGCAGCAGGTCAGGAGCATGTAGATTAAAGTGGGAGTGAGTTTGAGTGAGGATGTAGAGATGTGTAAACTGACACATGACACATACGCAGCAGAGATGGGCTGTCTGCTATCTCTTCCTTTACTAATATATCGACAGTAAATGCATGCAGGAGAGAGGCCATTGTTTACTTTGAGAGTCATCTTTGCTCTACATGATATACGTGTATAGAGCCTGTGTGAAACTTTGATGTCATATGAACAAATGCAGAGTCTAGTCCAATTTTCCAGTGTTTTGGAGTTATTCCCATTTCACATAATTTTAACTATGAGCTGGTTCTGTTCAACAGTTCATGCATGAAAATATTTATATACATAAGTATGTACATAAAGTCCTGATGACTAGAGCTCTTAGATTTAGCTTTGCTTCAGAGATTTTGTTTGCTCTAGGCTAGCACAATAACTGTAAAGGTCAGATGGTATGTTTCATTTTGTTACATTGATTGTCACAGTGTTATATTATATATGAATTTATTCTGCTTTGAAGGTTGATTAGAATAATTGTTGTGTTTTTCCTATCTGTAGTAGTCTGAATTAACCAAGTTACAAATTTGGTCATGGAAAAATCTAGAAATAACGAATAAGCATGAACTTTTTAATTTCAAAATAACTATTTAAAAGTAAGCAGAGATTAAAATTGAGCACAGACTTGCTTTACAACTTCAGCAGTTGAATATGAAAATGCCTTTTACTGCTAAACTCTCCTCAGACATCATTCTGCACAATGAGGGTCAAACATTCAAGAGAAGCAAAGGACCTGTGTTCATTGGGGGTTTTTGCACTGACAGTGCCTATTTTCTGTCCTCTCAGTTCAAAATTGTTCAACTTTGGAACACAGCTCTGCTCACTACTTGTAATCACTAACAACTTTTATAACCTACTGACAGTAAGCATTGATTAGAAGCACTCTAACAACGAGGTTGTGGGTGATGCCAGATGCCAGCACAACATTGTGCTAATGGACACAGGCCCGAAGGCTAATTCATCTTTGTGTTAAAGGGGTCTATAAATGACATTGCCTAAAACAAATACACATTTCTGTATTTTGTAGAACATAACAGTGATACCAGTCATTTCAGAATTTGTAGGTATATGAGTGGTGTTTGTGTCTATCCTGACATTTCACTTAACTTAATAACTTTGGAGATTCCATTTTGTGTTGTTGTTTTTTTCTGACATACAGTGCTTTGTGATCAGCTCTTTCACCAAAGGACTAACTGATGAATAAAAGGAATTGTCTCTAGCTATTTCACAGTGTAGCAGCTCTGTAAACACACATTGTTATGCGACGTCCTAGACATCCTCATCCAGACAACGTAACATTTAGTAACCCACCAGGAATTAGTCCACTCTGATCCGAATGTTTATGTAGCGCTCTACAGACTTTAACAATTCAGACATGTTTACCACAGTCACCTTGATGACTTCAGTAGTCAGCATTAGTCAGAGAAGTTGTGTGAAGGGTAAAACTACCATCTAGCTAAGACATTTGCCAAATTAAAGCTAGTTCACTGTATATTTTTTGCCCTATGTTTGAAAATCAAAAAAAGTTGATAAGAAGATAACAGTCACAGCAGGGAGGAAATCACGCCACATTACCTCAGATATAATCACAGTGAAACAGTGATTATCTGCAACTTCTCATCCCTTGTTCCTCCTTTTGTTTGTTTCTGGTTCAGTGTCTATCTCTTGGCTTCCTACCTTTATCTTCTAAAAGTGAACTTTTCATGATAGAGCTTGTTTGAAGAGTTTTTAAAAGGCCGATTGAAGCATCGAAGTACCAAAGCGCATTAAAGAATACACATACCCACATTGTTTCTTGGGAAAAAACAACAGTTAAGTGAATACATGAAAGCAGCAGGTTGACTTAGCTTGACTGGTTCATTAACAATGCTATCTCCCACCCCTGTCCTGCCTGTCCCCATGATGGATTAACAAGGGTCAAAGGTCACACCAGTTTGTCCTCGCAGAGGAAACGTTCTTTCCTAATGACAGTTTAGAGGTACAATAAGAAATCTCCCTGTGCTAACTGCACATCAGGTGGAAACTTTTTGAGCTGATGTGGTTTCTGGTGTGGGACTCATCAAAATGCATGTTGATAAGAATAAATCAACCATTGATAAATTAGCAGCTGTGTATCAGTATTAGTGTTAGGACAGGTTCATCACCAAATATAATGTTTGTGATTTTGGTATGAGTATAGATAATTTGTCGTTCTGATATGTGTCTCTACAGTAAAATGTGTAATTTACAATGTGTTTTTTCCCAATCCTAACATAGGTTGTTTTTGTGAACCAATTTGACAAAATATTTTAGAATGATTGACATTTTTTACCTTTTGGTCATAGCATTGATCTTTGACTGTTAACTTATAGGGTTAGCCATAACTTAGTAATATCATAAGGGCTGTTTTTATTGAAAATACTTTTTTAGAGGCATCAGTAATGCCAATTTTGGAAACCATCAGCAATTGTATCATGATGATAAACGCCTCTGGGAATGATGGCAAACTGTTCTGCATTTCTGGTACAGCTAACAAAACTTCCTGCATTGTTTGCTGTCAAGTTAGCAACTTGAGAAGCAACTTTATGTTCATATCAAAAGCATGGCAAAATTTGTCTGCAAAGTAAAACACCATAATTCCTTGGTGTATTAAATAGCATACGTTCATCTTTTTCTGGTAGGCCTCAGTTTCACTTTTAATTGTTGGTTAAACAGAAGATTCACTGTGGCTGAACCAAAAAATAAACACTTACGGTTTATAATTTTGCCGGAATAACAACATCTTGACACAGATTTGTACAAGCAAAAATACTTGCGTTTGCCAGGTCTGTCCTAAAGCGGAGAAAATATACCGCAACATTGAAAATGCTCGATATTATAAAGGAGGTCAGATCTATCATTTCTGGTACATACCAAAGAGTCAGGAAATCTAGACACTTACTAGCTTTTGTGACACGTAGTTAAGCAGATTGTTAGATTACGTTTTATGTTTTAATTTAAATTGCATTGAAAGCTGCACTTGCATTCAGATGTCTGTCTGTCTGTTTACAGAGGTTCATAAAGTGTCATGACCAAGCGGCAATATATATGAAACTAATGAGGAAGTGCAACAAACTGTAGTTCTTCAAGTGTCCACTTGAGGTTGGCTAAAAAAGCCTAGGAAGTCTCATAGATACCCATGTTAAAATGCCTGTTTAAAAAGCAGAAATAAACATAAAACAGTTTGGGCCTCAACAGTTCATTTCTTTATTCATACACACTTTATGGGGGTGATTTTTTTCCAATCTCATGATTTTTAAAGTTATTCATGTTGAAAGTATCACAACTTTTATTTTTATAG
Source organism: Notolabrus celidotus (assembly GCF_009762535.1). Lineage (NCBI taxonomy): Eukaryota > Metazoa > Chordata > Actinopteri > Labriformes > Labridae > Notolabrus > Notolabrus celidotus. The sequence goes on from NC_048274.1 coordinate 26,627,224, forward strand.
TTAGGGGTGTAAAAACTTCACATACTGAAAATAATGACCCCTGATAATAGATTCAATATTTCGATGAAGAATCTATAGATAGAGATTACTATGATGATAACTTGGACTGTGCTTGTGTGAATTTCAGCTTTTGTCCAACAACAACTGAAGGGCAGCACTGCAAGATCCAATGTGTACCAACAAGAGGGATCTTCTGGACAACTCATGGGTAAGTGATTATTCTCTGATGTAAAATCTCAATGTAGCGTCCAAAGCAAAGAAAAAGGCAAATAAATAAATTGTCCACTAATAGATGTTATAGTCACACACAGTGCAATCCAGATTTTCAAATATTATCACATTTTCCTTTGTGTGAAAAGCAAATACATTTGCTTGAAAGCAGCTGACCTGTGAAGGGATTTATGTAAATTCCAATCCAAAACATTACCCATCAGTTTGCTCCTTTATTTAGAGACTTCTGCACATGATCAGAGTTTGCAGGAAAAACAGCCCGTCAGCAAAACTTGAAAAAAAGCTGTATGGTATGTTGAATATCAAAGGCGTAGCTGTTAAAATCAAGACACTGTAAAGAAAACTTCCCCAGATGAAAGTTAGGGAAGCGGGCTGGAAAAGTAATGATTTGATTGAACACAATTATCTCTAATAAAGCAATTATGTAATTTTCCCCAAATCCCCTGTTCCAGCCAATAAATGTTAAAGTTGTTCACAGCAGGCACACAAACAAACACAAACCAGACTGATCTCTCCGAATGCTGCAACTTAAACTTTCTTTCAGGACACATAATGAGTCAGCAAACATTTTCATTACAAGTTCACACCACTTCAGCCCTAAATGAGTGAGCCACACTTCCTCTTAAATACCACGAGCAGGTATCTCTTACTCAGCCACATGCTTAGCACAGGATGGAGAACTGTATGCCAATACCTCTGCAGTGTAAGGGCCTGATTGTGTGCAGGGTTGCCTGGTCACACTTAATGCTGCACTGAGACACCTGAGCATGGAGGACAGCTATTGTACGTCAGCCAGCTACTCCTTAGCTCTTCTGTCCTCTGAAAACCAAGGCTGGAAGGAGGAGGGAAGACCAAGGGCTGGATTCCACTGCCTCCTGCTAAAATCAATGCATCTGTGGACACCGGAGGGTCAGGGCTGTCAAATGGCACTAAAGAGACACCATTAGGTCTCCTAGAGGCCATGGGTGGCTTCTTGATGTACTCGTCTGAGACAGCACTAAAGACAAGTGTGCCTCTGTGTGAAAGGTAACATTTTAAGGATACATCCACACCGGGGCAAGAAGACTAAATCTTAAGTGAACATACAAAGTGCAGCCTCTCCTCTCCTCATTCCCACACATTAAACTCTCTCATATTATCCACGACTATAGGTTTCATCCACTGGCTACTGTGCAAACTGCCGTTATGTTGAAACTGTGAAATGAGTGAGGGAACAAGAGGCAGGTTTCTCACACATATTCAGTGACAGGCCTGCAGTCGACCAAACAGCTGGCTGTCATTAGAGCACAGCAGCTGGACTAGACATGGACTTTGGCAATGCTACACAGTGAGAGCTGACACTGACACAGACAGGAATCACTCACAGAGATGTGGGATATGTCAGGCTACTGCTGCTGTTGGAAGAATTTTCAATCGGGGATCAACACTATTATAATCTCTGGTGATTTATCCGTAATAAAAAAAACTTAAAGAAAGATTGTACTGACATGACACAGCCCACTTAGTTTACATTGTTCAGTGACTCTGGCATTGATATCTCCCTTGCAGTAAGTAAGGCTAAATTAGACAGTACAACCACTTAATATATTTTCTCTGCATCACTTTTTAAATATTAAATTTTTTTATTTGCAATATTTTTCTCAGACCTAAATCTATATGATAAAAAATAAAAAGTGTGTCCACAATTTCTGTTTAAATTTTGACTGTGCAGGTTGACATGTTTAGTTATATGGGTAAATACTAGCTAACAATGATGCACCCTAAAAAAGTAGTAGGCTAACTCAAACAAATTACAATACAAATACAATTGAACTTGTCAGCAGCAGGCAGTAAGCAGCACCAAAGAGTCCGGCGTGGGTCCTAAGGAGTTGCAGCTTTATTATCTTCACACAAACTGAACTTTCTATTGATACAATGTTGATAACATTTACCGCTAACTCTTGGCTCTCAAGCTCCGACAAGCACACAAAACAGCACACATGCACAGATGTCACTTCCTGCTCCACTCTCACTTGCTCTATGTCCCACAGTTACTCACACAACTATTCCTAGAACAGAGCTACGCTACTGATATAACACCTGATATTATGTCTAGCTGTTCCACCAATTATTTGCACGTTCCTCAACCTATGCTGACCAGCTACGAAGCTTTATAATTATTGTGCAGCGGTCACATATGACTTAACTGTCATTAATCTTGTGCAAGACAACGTATTTCTGATAATATTAGCCAATTCCTTACAAATATTGAAAACAGTTCATCTGTAGGCTTTTCTCCAATGTTCATCACTGTTAAACACGTCACGTCTTCCTGTCGTATCGAGACATTGAGAAGAAAATCTGTCTTCCATTTGTCTGTCTCTTGTATTGCTTTCATCCCTTCTTTTACATTAGACCTCTCACTTTCCTCACAATGCTGATAAAGCTCTCTGATCATCTCCCCTTGCATGAAAACATACACATTTTGTTGCACCCATGAAAAAAAACCCATTTGACTGAAGTTGAGGATGATGACACAAAAGATCCTGACAGTGTTAGAGGAAGTTGAGGGACTTCTGCCCAAAACTAATTTGGGTTTGGAATTGATTTCAGCTAGTTTCACTGTAAAGAAGCTGGCTAAAAAAAAAGACTATAGCCTCCAAGGGAATTGTTAAGACTGAACATTTACATACATAATACTTTTTCAGGCATTTTGATGACAAGTTGCTAAATGTAATAATAAAAAAAACCCCTAGAAAGTAACAGAATGGTCTAAATAATCTAAAGGAACCAATACCTGATCTGAAATTCAATACCCTGAGTCCACCCGTGACTATGCATTATTGCGAAATCCCAAATTTGTCTGGCAGTGACAGGTCCAGAGCACATTCCCTCCCCGCCCACCGCAGTACAAATCACTGGTAATTGGCCTATTACTCTGTCGCCAGGTCTGCTCCTGTAGCAGAGCTCACTGAGCCCTGGAAGGAGCTTCTGCAGAGACCCGTCTCACCTTGTCTGAGTGGCTCAGGTATGTCTATCCCAGAGGGACTGTGGCCCACTTCTCTTAAAGGGATGTCCTGCAGAGAAAGCTGTCCATCAGCGGACCTCCCAGTGTGTCAAAGTTCCTCCAGTCCTCTCTGGATGCTGAGCGGCGTTCGATCATTGCTGCTAAGAGCCTTTAAAATAGCCTTTCTCCCGCTTTCCCCTTCTTTAGCGCAAGCCCACTCCTCTTTCACGTCTTTGTTGAAGCTGTCCATCAGTGCACACTTTACATAAACCAGTAATTACAATTTCAAACTGCTCACGTCCCTCCCTACTCAGTGTGTCACATGTCACTTGGACTTAAGCTTGTTGTTATGACATTCTTCCACTAAATGGCTCCACTAAGGCATCTATTGTCAATTTGTCAGTCTTTGACTCTAGGCTTAGCAGAACAGGAGGTATTTACCTGCGGACATACTAGACCATAAGGACTGCAGGGCCAAGGGTGCCTTGCTGTATACACTTACAGACAAGAGAATGACATTTAAGCATGGGACTTAACAGAAACTGAGCTCCTTTAAATTGATTGAATCTACTGGACATCATTTTTTGTCACTGTGGTTTGCTTTGATTCATATCTACATAACATAACTTTGACCTGCCTAACAAACATGCAAAGCTTATTGTGGCTATACATCCTACAGCCACTATATGCTCAACAACACTAATCTCACACATGTAAACCAAACTATCTAATACAGAGCCCCTTTTTCTTGGAAATGCTAAGTGACAGCATGTTCAAAACTCTTTCACATAACTTTACTGACTGTACGACAGGTCCGACTGAATTCAGCCTTGCAGATTTGCTGCATCTTGTTTATTGTTCATTAAAGCAGAAGTGAAAATTCTCTCTTTTCAGTGTCTCAAATAATAGATGCCTGACCTTTGCTCAGTGCATTAAACTGAGATTCATTTCATCTCTGAATTAATTGTAATGAACAAAAATGTTCTTCCAAGCAGACAATTACTTAATTGTAGCATTTTAAGAGGGACAATAGCGACACTTTGCTTTACGTAATGGCTTCTTGGTGACTGGCCACAATCATTTCCCCCACAGGGCACCAGCAGGAGTCTCTGGCCCTGCCAGCATCCAGTGAAAAGTGGGCTCAATTAAAAGCCCTTCATAAATATTAAACACTATCTATCAGCAAGTTATTCATATAAGTGATGTCTCCACTTGTAAGCACAGACTATCAACATCTACAAGTCCTCTGTAAATACAGCTCAGTCATTGTGTTCTGCCTCTGCTGTAATTCCAGAGCCGGGCAGATGTTAACGGGCATGAGGCCAGCTCTGCACTTTGCCATGCTAGCTAACGGAAGGCAGCAAGGCTAATGTTTGGCCTTCTTTCGTATGATAAGTGATCAGCTTCGTCAGAGCAGGGGATCCCTGCACAGGCTCAGATTCATCCGTCAGCAGAGAGAGCGAGGCCTACTGAAAGATAAACAATGTTTGGAGGGAAAAGTTAGATTGCTGATTTTATTCTTAGTTATGCTAAGAGGATAATTAGACCGAATTTGGTACAGATACATATGGTGAAGTATATCTAAAAACACCATTTAAATATGTTAAGATCAATGATGATGCTTACAGATATTTTGTAAATACCAACCTACAAAATATCATAATAACTTAGACCAGATGAGGTAAGATATGACTTCTTAAAACTCAAGGAAATCTGGTTGCTCTGAAATTGCGGTTCCGTACAAATATAAGGAACAAAAAGGAGCAAAACACATCAAATGTACATGACATCAATAACATAAAGTGTGTGGTATAATATGAGAGAATGAGGGTTACATGCACACAGTTTCTAAATTGAAGTATAAGTTAAGTAATAAAAGAAAGGTAAGTACAAAACTTATTTGGAAAAGTTAAGTCAGACATGTTAAAAGCCCAGCAAACCAGACTTAATGTTGTCTTCACCCTAATGAAATAAAATTTCAAGAGCGTTTTGTACCTTCTCAGAGCTGATTAGTCTCAGAGAGAATCCAGCAGCATTGTAACATGAATAATAGCACATGTCTCTGTATTATTCATCAGCTTGGGGCTAAAAGTTGGTCACCAGAAGTCACTGTGACAGATGCTTTCTGGTCGGGTGCCAAACTCAGGCAAGTGAGAAGTCTCGGAAGTGTTTGCAGCGGGGTGTAAGGGAGCCCTGCAGGTCATGTCAACCCTGTTCAGATAACCACGACTAAACACCGGGGCTAACCAGGAGAGCTTCACAATGACAAACCACCGCCTCCCAGAGTTAACCCTTTAGTGTCTCAGCAGGATGGAGTTGTTGTGTCTGGTCAAAGAGAGTGTGAGGGTGTGAGGATAAGACTGAGACATGGAGAAATAACAGAGAAATGATGAGGAAATATTTGGGAGGTTTAGTTAGTCAAAGATAAATAATGTAGAGCTGCACTAGATGGACTATGGTTTATTGTTCTAAATAATTATGACTGACTTTAATGGGTTATTACAGGGAGTGGTGCTTCAGAATGGTGTTAAGCTTTGGTCAAGTGGGGTGAAAGACACAGCAGTAGGAGGGGCTTGACATTTTCAAGCCATGTGTTGGGTTCAGCTTTCGGTGTGTTATGCATTTACGCACAAAAGAAATTGAAACACAGATAAAAAACGAAGAATGTTTAAGTGCATATTTACTGAATGAAAAAACAGGAGTGGAAGGGCTACATTTCAATTAAAAAAAAACTAATTGTAGGGTTAGGTGCTGAGCTTGGACCAAATCTAACATTCTACTTGCGGTGAGGTTAGAAAGTCAGCAGGCGCACAGACTTGCAGTGAAATGGTGGAAGTTGTCTGATTTAGATTTCCCTAATGTGAACCACATGTGTCGTACACTTGTGATGATTCTGACAAGTCCACATTGTTTAGTCTGCGTGGTCCGTTTACATGAAAATGTGACAAATTCAACATCACTGCTGTTTTTTGATCAAGAGATAGGCTTTAACAATAACACATTACTGCAATGTGTAACAAATTAAGTTACCATAGAAAACAGAGAATTTCTACAGTCAACATCAGCATCTGTATAGAGGTTATGCTATGATTGTTAAAGCTCTATGCTTTTACTAGTGTGTAGCATTTTGTGTCAAGATAAATGCAGACAAATTAAAGATGTTATTATTCCTACAACCGTACTTAACTAAGATTTGAATAAAACTGGTATTACATTTCTGTAGACTTTAGCTTCTCATAGCCATTTGTTAAATCCAGGAAGTAGCCAAACATTTGTGCCTCTTCATCTTCACAATGCTGTGAAGAACTCATTTGTGCCTCTGAATACTGTGCTAATTCTGAAACCCCATTAAATTATTCATGCCAAGTACATAACTTTTCAATTAACTAATTGCCAGGCTCTGGAGGTTTCGCCGTGCCTCCAGCAGGTCACCAGCAGCAAAAGACAGGATTCTTCACCTGGTTGCTTAATAGTCAGTGACTGACAGAGAACATGATTTAGTAATATTTAAGAGAACAAAATGATCCATAATACGTCCACAGGCTTCAGGACAACTGTGCTTTTGTCATTAATGGACATTCAACTTTGGTAGAGGTTCACATTTTTTAAGAGATCTTATAATACTTAGATAACCATATTTGAAAACCACTCCATTTATTTTGAAAGTAATCTATCAGTGTACTTTTTAGTTTTATTGTACATTGTCCCTTAAAAATGAACATGAACACACTTTAAATTTCAAAGAAGATAGACTGGTCCCTGAGAAAATTACTTTTCCTTACAATTTGGAACTTCTTAATTACAAAATAATGTATTTTTAGCTATTTAAGGACTATAAAAATTATTTTAAGATTTTAAGATTGCTCCTGTTATAAGGCTGAGCCTTTGGTATGTTTGTATGGTTCAGGTTACAGGTATGCAACATGATGGTTAGCAAACCACGACAAAAAGGGGATTCACAGCTCAGAGGTTTATTCTGCAAAGCAGGCTTACAAACAATGGCAACTTTCGAAAAAAGGACATTATGACCATTATTTTAACATAATTTTTATTTATTTTAATTCATTCTATTTCATTATGTTATATTTTATTTTATGTGTATTTTTCTGGTATTAATCTGATTTTATTTTATTTTATTTTTCTGTTACTTCCTCTGAATTTAATTGTATTGATCTGATCGTCATGGTTTTATTTTTAAGTATTTTATATCCCTTTCCTATCCACTTTTACCTATTACTGCTATTTTCTGTCTCTCTGTTCTTTTGTGAAGCACCTTGGGCTGCATGCTTGTATGTACGAAAGGTGTTATTTAAATAAAAATGAGTTGAGTTGAGACAGAACATTATTATTATTATCAGGTCATTTCTAAATGTACATGATGGCAATTTTGTAAGAAATCTGAGGTGATCACAGCTGCGTTATACATAAGCTTACATAACAAAAAAAAGTGTGTGTGAGGAAGCGTGCAGCAGACAGTCGTAGGTACTTGTTTCACTCACCTGCCAAACTCAGCCATGCTTCTGACAATCTAATCTCTGACCTGATGACCTGAGCGCAGAGATAAGAAGCTGGACAGTAGGGACCTCCCATGACCAATGAGACACTGAAAACTAGTGCAGACTCAATGGAAGTAACACTCTGTTGTGTTACAATTTGTTCATTCTAATTTACTTCTCTATTATGACTATTATTTGTATCACCTTTTTTTTCTTTTACTGAAAATCTATTGATGAATCAAAACAAGCCACAATAAAATTAGGTTTTATGAACACATTATTTGAAGTAGCTAAAAATAACTTTGAAAATTTCAATTTAACTTGTACACAGTCATCATAAAAGGTAAAGGCTTTTAACTGTGTAAACTTGGTTAGTTTGCCAGAATGTTCTCCTCTGTTATCTGTTTTCCTCTGTGTTCTCTTGGCTCCAGCCCCACTTAAACCAAAATGAACTTTGCTTCAATCAGAAATGGAATTAAAAGGGAGCAGCTCATAGTTGGTGACATTTTAAAGGAGATGTCCTTGTCATAAACATCTCATCATCGACTATAACTTTCTCCATCTGGTCCTCATTCTCAAACCAATCCTCGCTGGAATAACAGAACACTTTATAAACCACACAGTGTACCAGCATGAAGAAGCCTTGCATGGACTCGTGGTTGCAGCAGATGGAGCAGATTTGAATACAGTTAGAGTACGGCTGCCTCCGCCTCAGGCAGGGTAAACAATGTAATAGGATGCTGTCACAACTGATTTGAGTGGCATACAGCCCAATAGCAGGAGACGATATGACATTTCGACTCAAATCACAGCCTGGTGATGGCAATCTGTTAAGTTGGAGAGTGTGTAAGGAGTAGCTGAGCATGAGAGGAGGAGGAGGAAGAGGAGGAGGAGGAAGATGTTGCCGGGAGGAGAAAAGAGGAATAATGATGGTGGAAGCGGAGACAGGATGGAGATGACAGGAGGAGAAGGAGCTTGGGGAGGAGGCAGAGGAGGTGACAGGGGAGTGCTATACAGTGATAATACTGGCTCCTTTCAGTCACAGTGCACAGAGGTAAGGTGAGACTCCCTCCAAACTGTGCTTTCTGGGCAGCGGCCCAAGCCCGGGGCTGCCTGATTGATTTGCCCAGTAAAAGGCCCGTTTGTGCAGCCGTGCCAAAGCTGATTTCTCCCAACCAGCCCACTATAGCTCCCACTGTGGAGGAACCACACCAACCAATATGGAGAGACCTCTTCTGAGAGTGAGGGTGACCGTAACTTCCTGGACTGGCAATGCATGCATTGAGTTTTAAGAACAGTGTACTTTATAAAAAATATAGATACAGATTACAAAGTACAACCTGTCATTATGTTTTAGAATATTTAACCTGTTTTATCATTGCACATTTATAATTGATACTTTGTAGATGGGTCCTACAGTTCTCATTTGTTGAGTACTGGAAGCACAAAGAGACTGGTGAAACAGCAAGTTTGACCTTCTGGATGTGGTGTTTTGACCCTTTATGTTATCCGGGTATTGTGATTATTAGGCGAAAGACAGCTTTGCAGCCATAACAATTCACACAAATAATGGGATTAATGGCATTGATGTAATATGTTGTATTCACACCTCTGCGGAAATGCAGACAGTTGGCTGAGGACACTTTTGGTACTCTGATCAAAGCTCCTGGGATTAAAGTCCTGGCATCTTAATGAACACTTTTAACAGCATGATTCGTCACTTATTGTTTGACTGATAACAAGTTGCTTTTATTTTTGAAAAAAATTGATCTTGTTTCTCGCTTTGTGATAGCCATGGTGCAATCTGAAGCAGAAATGAGAGGCATCATGGTGGTAAAACGAATGTGACCAAATAAAGATTTTTACAAAGTAATTAAACAAATTTTGAATCTTAACTACATGGAAGATGCCATATAATGGACAATGGGCCACATTTCACAATGGTAACTTGAGGACATTTTTGATAGTAATGGGAATTCCGTCTCTTTTTTAAGTGATCCAGATCATTTGGCTCAAGCTCAGCAATGAGAGCTGGCCCCCAAACGGCCCTCCATTACCATTTTACTTTTATTGAATCAACTATGTTGCAATGATTTGACCTATGAGTATATTTTAGTGAATTATTAAATGTGATTATAATTAACCATATCATTCCCAGAAAAACACATTGTCATAGTGTGTGGTGTGCCTGTGGCCAAACTGTGTGGAGAGAGATCGTCTCTTTATGCTTTCCTGCATCGAATAACAACAAAAAGAGGAAGAAAAGAAACCAGCTCTTAAACAGGAGCCAGCTCATATCTTATACATACAAGTGCCTGCTATGCTAGCATATTTCTTCATTTTTCTGCCAAATTCTTTTTAACACTGCAGAAAAAAACATTTCCTTAAAGCTCCAGTGAGAAACTTTCTGTTTTTATTGATTCGGCGCCCCTGTGGACAAACTGATACAATCAATTTATTTGCAGATCTTGTCTTGTACATACGTAAGTAACGTTTTTGACAGAAATCTTCTCCTACTGTCTTTTAATAGTCAAAAAATCACCCTCACTGTGAACAGTTGTTGTGATAAAGATAAAAAAGAAGGCTTCCCTCCCCTCTCAGCAGTTACATGCATTGAAAATTAAAATATAATAACAGTGAATATTATTGCTGATGCCCCTTGTTTCGTTTTTAATTCATAGACACACATCACTGTTATTTATAGTCCTGTGACACCATCAGTTAAAATGACCATCAGGGCTCCTCTACAGAAACTATACAACTTCTTTGGCTGGGGAATCATCCACTTATTCGCTTGTTGCCAGAGCTGCTTCTGAGAGCCATGCTCATCCCTGTGTGAACAACCCTCTCTGATTAGCCGTTCAGAGTGGATGGGATAAAGCGGGCCCCAGGTGGCCCCCTCTGTTAAATGGCAGATTAAAGAGTGCACAACTAATTTCTTTAGCCTAATCTTATTAAAGGGAAAAACAGCTGTCAACTGTCACCATATGAATACAAATGGTCTGCTACAGAAGAACAAGTGTGTGTGAGGGATACACTCAGGCATTGCACACACACACACACACACACACACACACACAACACACACACACACCCACACACACACAACACACACACACCACACACACACACACACATTGATACGTGCATATTCATCACCTGTAAATCTGAAAGTTACCCATATCATTTATTCACATGAATACTACGAAGTACAGATTTGAGACATTATTAAACTTGATGTTGCAATGTTAAGCTTGGTCGATCTGGCACAAAATGTGGACAAAACTTACTGTGAGACATTTGATTGTATACCGTTTTTTTTTAATTGTGGATATGTTTATTAAAGTAGCTGAAAACAGAATTTAAAGCTGGCCGCTGATCTAAAAATGACCATTAAACCATGCATAATGCTGATTTCACTGACAATTATATGAAAAATGCACATATGCAAATTGCTTAATACATAAATAGCCTAATTTTCTATTATATTTTACAATTATGATTTCTTTAACCATTAAACTTCAGTATGAGTTACATAAAACTGTATCAACAGTATACACATAAAGAAAAAGCTCCTTTCTGCAGGATCCATCTGTACGGCCTCACCATCATCACTCGCTCATATTCACAGCTCAGACTTGGAATTTTTTGGCCCCCTGCCCTCTTGACATGATCTGACACCAGGTGCTTAGGACCCCAGGGTCTTTTGGGGACCCCTCCAGTTTAAAGCCTCATCACCTCTGAATCCCCCACACATATAATCCTACCACCCTCATACACACGTACATGCTGACAGAACCACAGTCTCATTACACATTCAATTCATCTTTGAAGCAGACCCTCAAGATGAAAACTTTTCCAGGACTTGAGAAATGGTTGGTTTGAGTTGCGGCGGTTTATGACACCAGAGGACCTCGGCCCACACACTCCAGCGTCACCCCATCATGGCCTTTTGATTGCTCCTCCTCTCTGTAATTGTTAGTGATTAACCCTGGCATGAGAGCAGGCCAGAAAGAGTCTCTCTCCCCTCTCTGCTGACAATCCTTGTCAGTGGGTTGAGGGGCAATTGGCCGCTGACATGCCTTCTCCAGTCTCTTGTTACTAGTGGAAGTATGCTGTGTGACCCAGCAGTGCCAAACTATCTGAGGCTGCTGAATTCCTTTCTCTCTTTTCTCTTTCCCTCCTTTTTTTGTCTCAGTTGTCTGTCTCTCATTGCTCTGTACCCCTTTCCTAGACCTTCTTTCTTCTTGATTTGCCCCTATCCTCCGCCTCTTTCCTAACTTTTCTTTCTCTTTCTGCTAGAGTTCACATTGGACAAGCAGTCTCCCCGGCTTTAATGCCTCGGCTGCCTGTGTCTGCCTGCTCGCTAGGCTGCACGGAGGCAACAAACAATGGGCATATTGTTAATCTGTCCATAAGAAAGCCTTATCTTGTTGTAGACATGGTATTAAATTTCGGAGCGGCCCCATGCGGCCAGCCCGGGGGGGAGGGGGTGAGGGGGGTTACGGGGGGGCAGAACGAGAGAGAGAGAGAGAGAGAGGAGAGAGAGGAGAGGAGAGAGAGAGGAGAGGAGAGAGGAGAGAGAGAGAGAGAGAGATGTGGATAATAAGCTGTGTAATCTTCCCTACTCTAAACAGCTTAACCTTGTCAGTGGCTGCTGGCCCAGTGGCACTTTGGCTATAGGGATAACACAGGGTTACTATCTACTGTACGCAACTTGGGCACAATGTATGAGTTATAGAAACAGGTTATCTGACATAGTTGGTGCATATATGCTGAATTGAAGTGATAGAATAGTATATTTTTCCTTGTTTTAATCTTTCACAAACAACAAAGTTCCCATCAAAGTCATTGCCTGTGAAAAATAAACTTGTTATAGCAACTTATGTAAAGAACGCTAATTTAATTTAATACCATACATTTCAGATTTGGAACAATCCCAAAAAACATTGATGAAATAGGTATTAATTATCTTGTCATTATACAGTAGAGGTTTTAAGGGGTTGAGAAGTTGAGTATTTGTCTACTTACTTGAGCTTTCTTAACTCTGTATGAAATCCAATCTGAATTCCAGAGCAGATGGTTTATCTGGTGGGAGAAAAGAGGATTATGGGAGCTACAAATGACAATTTTTACTTGAGACAATACCCTGACGTTCCATCAGATGCTTGATCGCCGTTTGAGCTGTAGCATGTCTGAAAGTGTCCTCAGACATTTGGAATGGACTTAACTAATATTGAAAAGTGATATTAAAACTTGAAATGTCTTAATACATTCTGACAGTAAAGTCGAATTTCATTCAGTAAAAAAACAGAAAAAAACCTTCATGAGACAGGGGATCATCGGGGATTAACAAGGTTAGGTGTGTGCACCCAAAGTTCAGATTTTTTAGTTTAGACGGACACATTATGAAATCCTTGGAATGTACAGTGAGGATCAGGAGGTCAGAAAAGTATGGATGCCCTTTCATCAATGTGTTTTAAAGACACTGTAATGCCCGGAGTGTGTGACTGTGGTGTCTAAACACTGAATACAGTTGTACCTCAATAAAAAAACATTCTTACAGGAGAACAGAAGGTGATTCAAAACACAGTCTGTCATCTAACATCCCAGAGATTCTGTCTACATTGATATCACATAGGTACAAAACAGAACGACACTGATGAATATACCGAAAAAAGGCAATATGCTCATGTCATCTCCACTTTTTTCTGTCTCTATCAAGTGACAAAAAAAGTAAGACCAAAATGGCTCCAACAATTTAATCAACCGCCTCATGCAGCTGTTTTTCACACTGCTTAACTGGTTTTGCTCTTTTTGTCTGAGGTTGATGCAGACTTATGCAACTTCTACAGGCCTTAAGCAGAGAAAGCTGCTAGCTGGAGCCTTGTGCAGAAGCAAATTGTGGAAGCTAATTTGCATTGCTATCTCAACTAGGAGACCAGTCTGACCAGTATTTGGACTGGTTTGACTGCAGTGTCACAGACTTTTTGTCTGCATTAACTCCTTTTTTTTGACAATTTAAAATAGAGTCAGAGAAAATTGGAAATATCAACACACCAGCCACACTTCATAGAAAGCAGTTCATGTAAATGATAAAATGAAAATGTATCAGATTGTATTTTTAATTAATACGAGTCATTCTGTTTGGTCCCGATGCAATAAAACCCCCACATGTATCAGGTAATATAATCCGGTTTTAAACTGTATCCCTGCAAATACTGTAGTGTCTCAGGTTGTGAATTGGCACTTAGTGTTGCGGTGGCTTCTTCTATCAGCGTCTCCCTGGAGGACCGTGGTGAGTCGTGGTCTTGTATGCTGACAGGAGGTTGGTGTGGCGAGCCCAGATTGTGGGGACTGACTCACACTCACCAATGTCCCCTACTCTCCAGCAGCACCTACGGAGTGTGCAGGGAGCTACAGAAACCACATGCAGAGAGTCAGCAGAGTGAGGGTTAATGATATCTGTGTTAACATATTGTATTGAATAGTTGTGTTTCGGCACAACTACTAATCCATATATAAGGAAGCCTAAGAGGATTGATCATATGCTATGTACATAACATTTACAGAATTATCTGAATATTGGCTTTCCTAAGATATAAGACCTGTCAGGCTCAGATTCATGTTTGGGCACCTATAAATCATTTCTAAAATGCTTCTTGATTGTGAAATTATTGAGAGGGTGGTGGTTCCTCTGTTGCTATGTGTGTTAGTGTCTGGAAGATGAGGCTGTTACAGGTACAAGTAATGAGGATATTGTACAGAGTGGGTACTTGAGCTGTATATACTAGGCTTCAGCATGTGTTTTTACATGAATAATAACCACTGAACACAACAGAACATAGAGGACAATCTAATTTAATTATAATTAGTGTGTGCTATTATCAGTTAGCAAACCAAAATATAAAACATAATTTAGAAAATACAGCATCTAATGTATCTGTTTCTCAAAGTCAGATATATACACATCGCCATCCCTGACCACATAAATTACAGAAATACTTAAGGGTGCAATCTGCTCAGACAGTTCAAGGAAACCTGTGGAGGAGCAACATTACCAAAACACAAATCAGTCGTGTTCCATCTGAGGGTTACAGACAGAAAAGTGACAATATTATATGTGTTTTATGTGTGTGTAACAGAGAATGAAAATGATTGAGAGTATGAATGCACAGCGTCCAGGTAGATGGTGAATGCAGCTAATGTGCTGTGTGTGAGCTTGTCTTTATTTATTAGGGACGTTTAGGGTCAATGTGTTGGAGACTGTCCATGCACATTAGATGCAGATCCTTGCTGCATGTTCAGGAGGTGGTTATTTATGTGGATGAAAGCAGCTGCTTCTGCCTCTGAGGGCTAACGATATCACTCAGTCTTAGGGTGCTCTGAACTTTTCATGCGCCACAACAACTGTAAGAAACTGTAGACAAATAAGGTGTTAGTTTCTTTTGTTGTGATCATTTAAATGTCAGAAAAAGATGACACTTTACAGGCATTATCCTACTTAAACCCCAACCCTGATGTAACAGTATATCTTAAAAACATGACTTCTGTAGCAATTCAGGCCTAAGAATCATTGGAGCAACTCACAGAGGGCGATTAAGCCAACATGTATTGTTCCAAAAAATGCAACACAAAAACAATAGTTTTTATTTCCAGGAGGCTACATAAATAACACTTTGAAGCAAATTGTTTTTTCCTTCAAAGAAGACATTCAGATTTGGCCTTCAGTGTCATATCTTCCATGTATCCATAAAGTGCATCTTTAAAGCCTCTTTGGGGTTCACCTTTTCAAATAATGGGGAAAGCTTTTCTACCAACTTCAATGTTTCATCTTGAAATGCTTTTGTTTGTTTTTCCTTTGTCTGAAATCAAGGGCACAGTGTCCCTAAATCTCTTTGAATTTCAAGCGTTAAATCTTCCGTCATCATTATTATTAGAAGCTATGCATCGTGCAAGAACACAAAGCCTGACAGGTGTGGCGACAGTTACCAATGGGGATGGGGCTTAGTCAAACGTCAGTGGTGCATTAATGCAAAATCCTCCAGGTTGCATCTTTCCAGAGAATAAACAGATTAACGAGCCCCAGAGATCTCTTGAAAGGGAATTGTTTTCCTCCAGGTATCTTTTTTTGCCACCGTAGTCCTTTGGTTAATGACTGGACTTACTTAAGCTGTGCTGATCAATACGCTCCGGGGGTAAACTTGCTGAAGTTACTGTCCGTCTCCCCTCTGGTATCAGCCCATCTCACACCACTGTGAGGTAAAGACACAGGACTGACAGGACAGGATGAGCTGATCCATGTGTAGCATACGTGATACATATGAGTCTGACCTTGGTGATGGAGAACAAGTAATCCAGGCATCTGTCCTGAGTGTTTTAAAGGAAAAGGAAGGGTTGATGGTGAAGGGGTGGGGGATGGGGGTAAAAGAGTAGATAGGACAGAAACATAAACACAATATAAAACTGGAAAAAACTCTGAGTTTAAAAAGATTATAGAAGTAAAATAAAAAAGTAAGATGAAGAGAAGTGAGAAAGAAAGATTGAGATTTAAAAAAATTGTTTGCGTGAGGCTAGTTTTCAAAACGATGTGGCGTTTGTGTCCTTCCTGTGGTCCATTAGCCTAAAGCCAGCCCTGAGGAGACAGATCTCAGAGGACCACCATGGTGGTTGTGGGTTTTTATCGCTTTGTGGTGTTTCTGATTATGTGTGGCATATTGTTCAGTTTATTACACTTTTTCCTTGTGTCATATTTCTGGAAGTTTTTTATTGTGCTCCGCAGATTTTTAAAAGTAGCCTGTATTTTCTGACAAATTGCACAGACAATATGTGTGTGTGTGTGTGTGTGGTGTGTGTGTGTGTGTGTGTTGTGTGTGTGTGTGTGTGTGTGTGTGCATGCGTGCGTGCATGCGTGTGTGTGTGCTTTAGCTCAAAGTCTATATACGCTATGCTGTAGGCACTAGTGAGGGAGTTCCTCACATTGGTCAACAAATCCTCCCTGGCTCACACTTCTGCAACACCAGCGATAACATAAGAGGAGAAATCTCCTCACACTCCACACCACTGCAGCACACAAACACACACCACACCACACGCACACACAATCTCTCTATCTGTGTGTCACACACTCACACAGGAAGCAGAGGGTGGCTGGGGAAGCCCCCTTTAGACCAGAAACAGGACCCACTTTCTTATCTTGCACACTCTTAGAAATGGGATGAAGACTTGCCGGAAGCTGTCCCCGGAGCCCAAATTAAAACAAACATCATATAAATGCAGGACTTCGTGACAATAAACACAATGCACTATATTTTGGCTATGCACAGTTTATCATGATACCTATTTGATCTTACTTTTAGATGTGGTGTGCCTTAGTTACTCCTTTAGGGAAGAAATGAGTGTAAAATGTGAAACAGGCTCAAAAGTTCCGTATTCAAACGAGGTAAACTTCTGAGTCATTAATATGTTTTCAGTTCCATAAACAGAATCTCTTTATTGCTCCACCTTTTAATCAGGATCCATTATCCTCCCTAGACAGCAAACCACACCCTTATCAAAGTGTTTCTTCTTGTTTTGCAACTCAACCAATACTTTCTCCTTAATGCCCACAAAAAAAAACCTTACTTCATATTCAACAATCATGTAGATTATGATATTGATCGGCCCTCTCTGTAAAAGCATTATAAATATAAAGAGCATTCCTCCATTAACGGAGAGTAGGAAGCTGGCTAATGCTAATGAGCCTCAGAGTGCCCATTCCAGTCCATTAAGGGCTCTTAGCGCTGGGAAATGATTGTGTTTTCGCAGGGAGAAAACTAACACGGCCACGTGGACCCACAACTCGCACACAGGGAGGTTAATGATGAATGGTACTAATGGACTTTCTGTACATTTGAGGGGAGAAAACAATAGGAGATTGGAAAAAGGGGAAATGTATTGTTGCTGTAAACTAGAAAGACTCGATTCATTTGAAGATGTAATTTGATTTCTGATGCATGACATGAAGCAAAGGAGTTTTATGAAGCTCAGAGAAGTTATGTTGATGTTACGTCATGCACTTTTTAAAGTTGTGATTCCACTTTATTTGATGTGTAACTCAAAGACTTTTGCCATGTAATTATTATGCCATTTGGACTAAAGTCTAAACAGCTCACCATTGTTTCTTTGGTAAATTGCTGAGTGTGCAAGAAGTTTTAAAGTAAAAAAAATAGCATTGCACCTTTTTTTCATCCATCCATGAATGTGAATTATCTGAATTATATATTGGGTGTAAAAGCTTTAAGTGAACATGCATAATCAGACAAGGATCCTTCTTGTGAAAAGGTCTGACAAAGGTCAGAGCATTAAACAAAGACAACAGCATGAACAGTGTTTAATGAATGGTGCGCAAGGGAGGTCAGACTGCTTAATACTGAGCCAGAAGAATGCACATGAGACTGTGTAAAAAGAGGGGACGGCTGGAGGTGGAGGTGGTGGGGTTAGAGTGAACTACCTGTCTATTGAATCAACAGGAGACAGAGGGGGTGAGAGAGGGGGAGAAACACAATGAGCACACAAGAAGCAGGAGGGGAGAGACAGAGGAGGGGAGACAGGGCAAGGGTAAGGAACGCATGTGAGAAATAGGGATGAAGTCGGTGTGTGTGTGTGTGTGTGTGTGTGTGTGTGTGTGTGTCTGTGTGAAATGGAGAAAATAAACAGGGGGCAGGAGGGGCAGTGACTACCTGTCTGGAGAATCAGTGCTCCCCTCCGACCTGAAACGTAACTCCGTGTGCATTGTTCAGTGGACGGACAGAAACAAGACACAGTCAAAGACAGGCAGCCAAGGCCGAGGGATCAAATTAGTTCTCACAGAGGAAAAGATTTACCTGAACAACCCCCACCCCTCGCACCACCACAACCACCACCCTCATATATCCACATTCTCCTCCCTGCTTTTGCCTCCCTTTCTCCCCCTTCCTCCCTCCCTGTACCTCCTAAAACTGAGGTGAAATCTGAAACAGAGCGATCCCCAAAAATCCTGCTAAATCTCAAAAGCCAACACATGAGCATTGCCTCCTCACACACACACACACACACACACACACACACACACACACACACACACACACACACACACACACACACACACACACACACACACAAACACACACACACATGTGCATGTGCATGGGCAAACAGTAACATACCAGCACACTCTTGCATACATGCTCATACTAAACACTCATGCACACACACACGCACACACACACACACACACACACACACACACACACACACACACACACACACACACACACACACACACACACACCACCACACACACCACACACACTTGTGCACGCACAGGGGGGTGAGGAGAAAGATTGAGAAGTTGAGAAGAAGCAGGTCTGTGTGTGAGCGGTGGCAGGGAGGTCTGCTCTAATCCCGGGCTTCCAGGAGGAGGAGGAAAGAAGAGAGGAGGAGAAGGAGGGAGAGAGGAGACCATCAGCAGAGGATATCTGTCAGACACCTGAGTGATAAGAACCCTTCCACGGAAGTGGATATTTCCATCTATATTTTTGGGAGATGGGGATTAAAGAAAAAAAAAGAAAAAACGCATTGTAAAAAAAACAACAACTGTAAAATAAGGAGAATAGATTCTTGTTTCATAAGTAAGGTATCTTATTTAATGACCCTGAGCTTTGACCTCAAATAAAAGATAAGTATCTGTAAAATACTTTTATTTTCTTCTACAGTTTAATCTCTCTTCTACGTCTTCTACGCTACTTTGTTATTGTGCTGCTTTATACATCATTACATAACATCAGATTATAATTAGTGATTAATATCAGAGTTGTATTTGTACATATTGACATAACGAAGATAAACTGTTGCTAAAGATTGACATCTGAAGCTCAGTCAAGGCAACATGCTGGATATAATTTATCACCGTAGAGATTAGTAATTAGACTCAGATAAAACCTAGAGTAACGACAGAGAAAATCTTTCAGATGAATCTCTTTAAGCACAATAATGATTTTTCCCACATTACAAACCTACTTGTTAAGCTGTAAGCTTGATCTACAATTACTTTTCGGACAATGGAGAAAAAGAGGAAGTGTTTCCAGCTAGTCTGGCCCACCCCTCCATTCTTCCATTGTCCTTTCTCTTTTAACACACAGAGGGAATGTCTGACGTTTTGATTTAGCAAAATGCCACCTGAAAATAACCCTAAACCTCAAATTTCTTTCAGTGTTTTACACCATATCCTCAGGAATGATCATGCTAATTTTCAGTTGTTTCTCTTAATAAATTAAACTATGAATCAATGTTTACAACCCAATAACCAACCACATTAAATCCAATCCCAGCAGGCTTTTATCTTGTAGTCCTGCAAGGCATCCGACCAAACTCATGAACAGGCCTGCCGTTAAAACAGCTGGCAGATATTCTCAAATATGTATTTGTGAGTTACTGCTAGCTACTTAAGCTGTTAAGAGGTAGATGTTTGGTGCAGGACATTTCACTGTAAGCAGCAGGTAAGCCTTTATGAACTATTTGCATTGCTGACATACTTACCTGCTTCCACCCTGAAAGCTTTCTGGTGGAGGTCATGAGGCTCAGATACTGTTGCTTGCTGTAATAACGTAAACAGAATTACTGGAATAAAACAAATCCTAATTTACACGTTTACCCTTAGGAATGGCTGAATCTGATGGTATCATGAAGTAGTAAAGACAATATGCTTAAGTATTTCTTTTTATAGGGGAGATGAGTAAACAGAGACAGTCAGTGAATAAAGTCAATAAGCACATGCAAAGATGCTTGAGGCCTGATTTACACAAATAATTGTGCAGTTGTTCTGCCTGCTAAACCTGTGCAAGTGACACAAAGACAGTCTAATTAAAAAATGATTGTAAAGGGTTAAATGCATCCCACACTGTGCTGCAGAAAAAACAGCGTCTCTGTGCACCAGTGCTGTGATCCATCATGCATTCATTTGGGACAAAAGTTCCCTAATCCACGCAAATGAGCCTCATTATGAAAAGTGTCTCATGCAGAGATATCAGCCGTGGCAGACCTGTGCAGTTAGAGTGAAATGTTTATTTTCTGTTGTAAGTTTGTTTTTAATGGTCATGACAACTCCACCACTGGATGACCTAAAGATCATTTGTCTGCAAATTACACTATTACACTTATTGTTATAATTAGGAGTTAAATCTGGCTGTCCAAATGTCAAACTCAGCAACACACTTGATGTGCATGTGTTGACATGGTTTCAACTTTTACACATGATGGAGTTTTCTTTTTTAATGTGGACAAGCTGCTCTTGCTGGCTCGTTCGAGAGACACAACTTTGTTATAAACCGTGAAATTTATACCACATCTGTCATGAATCGACTTTGCAATACACTGGCAAGACATATTCTTTCCCCCATCCAATATACCATATATCTGTGGACAGAAATGAGCTCCATCGGGATGAAACCCCACAGCGCATATTCATGCTGTAGAGAGTGGAGATGCTGACCGCTCATATCCACAATCAGACGCAAAACAAGAGCAAACAGCACAAGACTGCAAAACGTTATGGGCATATCTGGGCTTAAATACCATAAGCTCAATTTGCTTTGTGAATTAGGCCTAAAGTTGGAGCAGATAGTGTAAGCAATCCATTTGCAATTGTCATGCTATCAGTGTCTGATATCCATTTTAAATGAGATCCCCCTTACAGGGAAAAATGTGAGTGTGATATTGAAGGCCACAAGTCTCAGATTTCTCCTTCAGATTCTGTGCCAGCAATGCCTCACAAGCACCTGGACATTGCCATAATAGAAGATAAAAAAAAAAATCTTCAAAAACATGCAACATAACTGTATCCTGCCCGGTCAACTTGAAGCAGACGGTATGATGGTTCCTGTTTTTTCAACATCCTGCGAGTCCCAACACATTTCTGATGGAAACATTGGAAAGTTTCCCCTCAATTGCACCTAAGCAGCTTTCTGTCCATCACTTTAGCCGCCGAGAGGTTTCATCATGCAGCGATAGCATGAAGGGCAACATGTTGGCATGTACTGAATTACTCTGGTTTCAGTTGGCTGCAATCCAACCATCATCGACAACTGATTGAACCGTGCACTGATTTCATGGCCAGACATGTTTCTTTGTGAGTGAGAACAATGGAGGACGTTTTTAGTGTGTGTGTGTGTGTGTGTGTGTGTGCGTGTGTGTGTGTGCGTGCGTGTGTGTAGGTGTATGTGTGTGTGTGTGTGTGTGTGTGTGTGTGTGTGTGTGTGTGTGTGTGTGTGTGTCACAGAGCCATCGCTGCTGCCTCACAGAACAATAAAACACCTTTGCTGATCAAATAAAAAATCTGAGTGATAACCTAAACATCTTGTTTCACTTCTGTTGTAAATTGGATGACATGTTTTGACTTAAAAATCTGAAAAACTTGTTTTTTTTTTAGAGCATACCCTAACTCTGTTTGGTCAAGAAGGTAACTTTAAGGACTTTCAGATTTTAGTTTAGAAAATATTTATATCACAGAATGTACTGCACATGCAAACAAACTCTGTAGTTCCTTGAAAATTTCACCCAGCGGCTAAAACCAGAACTAGACCTGTTTGTAGCAAGTTGAGAAGTATTAAGTCAAAGGTTAGAATGGTGGATGAATTTGGGTTTTGTCAGATGAGCACTAGTATTGTTTTCAATCTTGACCACAATCTTTCCCTGGTATCCAAGTGTTTCAAAGGTCTCACCTTAAACATGTACTATTTGCTACAGTCATGGTAATTCCTAAAAGAAAATTATGAATCAGTTCTAATGCAAGGATATTACAGTATATGAAAGTCGGCATTAAAGTAACCAGTATCATTCTTTCATTGAGTTACTTCAATCACCTTTTAGACATGATGGGTGTATTTGTGTTGGAATGAAGGTCATACTAATAACTTATATAAATAATACTCTCTACTATTTTTTAAGTAAGACACGCAACTGTCAGGATCTCTACATTTTTCACAGAAGCATGATTTAAGTAAGGGATAATGTATAGTTATGCAAAATAAAAAAAATAGAATTCCGACAGGGTGAGCATGAGATAAAGCAATTGGATTTGATACGACGTGTAATCAGGTTGTCCCATGCACTTCTTTTGCCGTTAAGAATTAATCATCATTGTTATGGGGTTTTGATTGATCTGTATCAAGTATTTAACAATATTTAGCTAATGTACTGACCGCTCTGTGCAATTTTGATTATGTCCTGGTTAAAAGAAAAAAAAATATTTAAAAAGAGCTTAACACATTGTCCACTGAAAACATGAAGATAGAAGTAAACAACACTTTTTAGATACAACGTAATCAAACCTTCTGACCATGTAGGCATTTTAGAATGAAACAAAGTTAAATCCACAAAGGACAAATAAGACCGACAGGTAAGATAAATAATATCTCTGTTAATGACAGGCTTAGAGGAGAGACAGAGACAGACTGAGACTGACTGTTTCTGACCTGCGTCTAGATTAGAGGCTCAGTTTTTGAGCAGCAGACCAAAGACATACAGCAGAGGTGGGCAGGGTGGGACGGGAAGGGGAATGTCCCGAAGATGGGTGACATGGCCCAACTAGCTGTATCCCATGATTAGCCCTTTGTGTCCAGGCCTTCTTGGCCCTAATCAAAAGACTAAGACAGGGTTAATGGCTCGAAATGATGGCTCAGAGGAGGGTGGAACGGGGTCAGTGGGTGGGCCAGACGCTGTCTTTGTACTGCCCTTTCCTCACCCCCACCTTAATTAGTCGACACTGCGGGACGAGGAAGAAGAGAAGGGGAGGAAGAGAAATGTTAGGAAAGAAACAGGAGGAAGAAAACAAGAGGAGAAATGAAGGGAGAGGATGAAGGAGGAGGAGGTAGAGAAGATCTCAGGCAACAGATGGAGAACAACTTAAGACGTCCATCAGGGAGCAGTGGAAGTGGCACAGGGCGGTCAGGTCTGCTACTGTTACAACACAGTTAATAGAAAGTGACACAGCTTCACACGCATTTCAACATAACTTAACAAATGCTTAGTCGAGCTGTGATGAACGCCCTCAGGTGCTCCATTCAGCTGCTCCAGAGCCGTGCTGATTAATTCACAATAAGCTGAATTATAAATGTACCAGCAGCCATCAGGACTACATCCAAATATTTACACAAACAGCATTTGAAAGGTTAACGAGTTCTTCAGTAGAGCATACTGTCAGGCATGATGGAATTTTATGTTATCATAGGATGTGTGATAAGCTAGGATGATGCTAAATATAACAGTTTATCTCATGAAATGAGCTAAGTACTGCATATTAGCTCGAAAATTATAGTTTTCTTCCACCACTTTTTTTCTGTTAATCCCTAAATTGTCATTGTGATATTTGTTCAATTAGTACATCCCAAATTTGGCCTGAACAACATCATATGAATTCATTTTACTTCAGTTGTTTCTTTTGAGGTATTTTTTAGCTCTTACAGTAGCTTTGTTAGTTTGTCCACAACTTTGGCATGGATTGATAAAAATCTGCTATTTTTAAGATTGACATGTAATAAAGGATTTCATCGTCCCCAGAGGATGATTCCAGGCAGGGGCAGAGCTAGACTCTCAGCGCAAAGGGGGCGCAGCATCCTCAAGGGGCTGTTCTGATAGTCAAATTCACAAATGTAAAACAGCTGATATATTTTATCC
Source organism: Notolabrus celidotus (assembly GCF_009762535.1). Lineage (NCBI taxonomy): Eukaryota > Metazoa > Chordata > Actinopteri > Labriformes > Labridae > Notolabrus > Notolabrus celidotus. Next base: position 26,651,629 of record NC_048274.1, read on the forward strand.
CCTACTTATCAACAAAAAACATAAATTATCACTTCTTGATCCAAGACAGCCCATAATAGGCAAGAGGTTGCTTGTCGAGTTCAAATGTTTCAGCTGCACCGAGGACAGCACACAGCACTCTACTGCATTGATTAATGAATGGTTCTGCACCGACGCCGATGGACAGCGACAGACAGGTGCATTGTCCAGTACTGTCTTTCTCAGGAATAACATAAACATTAAATAGACACAGCGGTCTAAAACACAGTAAAGTGAATTTAAACATTAAATAGACACAGCGGTTTAAACGCAATTTCAAAGGCAGTCTACAATACCTCAGGAGATGACACATAGATGCTGAGATCAGTATTTTCCGTGATCGATCTTTGGAAATGTTAACGATCGATTATCGATTAATCATTAAATAAAAAACATAAACGTTTTCCATGTCAAGAACAAGGCCAAATGATTTATTTCCCTGAATCAAATTTTCCTTCATGTCACAATGTATATAATTGACACTACTGAGTAGCTCCGGATCGTACTGAGGTGTTCAAAATGTTAAACACGCTGAATATCAACATGTGGAGCAGGCTCATAATCTCTGTGGACACAGTCATGATAGTGAAGTCTCAGACTTCAACATGTGGATTACTGCAACAAGAGAACTGAACTGAAACATATTTTAGACTCACAGTGTCCAGTTTTCGGTCTACTCATTCTTGTGAAAAATAAGCATGTGAACGCAGTCAGGTGTCAGCCGGGAGCGCAAACGGGTCATAACCAGTACGGCAGCAGAGAATAAAGAGCTTAAGGAGACATGTTACTCTGCCCAGCCCCCAGCTGAGCGCCCCGGCTGTGCGCAACACATGTAGTCACCTGATTCACATACAAACATGCTTAAATTTAAAAACCACACCCTAACCCTAATCAAAACCCTAACCCTAATCAAAACCCTAACCCTAATCAAAACCCTAACCCTAATCATAGCCCTAACCTTAATCACAACCCTAACCCTAACCCTAAGCATAACCATAACCCTAACCCCAACCCTAACTCTAACCCTGATCACAACCCTAACCAAAACCCTAAACCTAATCATAACCATAACCCTAACCCTAACCCCAACCCTAATCCTAACCCTAATGACAACCCATACCCTAATCACAATCCTTACCCTAATAACCACCCAAACCCTAGCCAAAACCCTAACCCTAACCCTAATCACAACCCGAACCATAATCACAACCCTAACCCTAATCACAACCCTAACCCTAACCAAAACCCTAACCCTAATCATAACCCTTATCCTAATCACAACCCTAACCCTTTCCCTAACCCCAACCCTAATCAGAACCCTAACCCTAATCACAGACCTTACCCTAACCCTAATCCAACCCTAACCCTTATCCAACCCTATCCCTAACCACAACCCTAACCCTAATCACAATCCTTACCCTAATCATAACCCTAACCCTAACCCTAATCACAGACCTTACCCTAGCCCTAACCCTTATCCAACCCTAACCCTAATCACAACCCTAACCCTAACCATAACCCTAACCCTAAACCTAACCCCAACTCTAACCCTGATCACAACCCTAACCAAAACCCTAACCCTAACCCCAAACCTAATCCTAATCACAATCCTTAACCTAATAACCACCCAAACCCTAGCCAAAACCCTAACCCTAACCCTAACCCTAATCACAACCCGAACCATAATCACAACCCTAACCCTCATCACAACCCCAACCCTAACCAAAACCCTAACCCTAATCACAACCCTATCCCTAACTCTACTCATAACCCTTACCCTAACCCTACCCCTAACCCTAATCACAACCCTAACCCAAAACCTAATCCTAACCCTAATCACAACCCTAACCCTAATCATAACCCTTACCCTAACCCTAATCACAATCCTAACCCTAGCCAAATAAATGAGCTATCTAGACTACACTCGTCTTTTGTACCAGGCTGTAAACATGTTTATTTATTTTCTGCTGTAAAGATCGTCTTTAATGAATTGGTGTGTATGTGGTTTCCGGTACTTTCGCAGCCAGCCTCAAGCGGATCCTCGATGAACTGCAGTTTTTAGCACTTCCGAATTGGACTCATATTTTTAGACCTGAGGTTGCCGCTCGGTATGGACTTAATCGGGTGATGAGCAGATTTTTAAAACACCCACACCATTTCAACAGTTTCAACAATTGTTTTGAAGTAAACAACATCCACCCTTTTATAATATACTTGTTCCTGATATTCAACACATAATAAGAGAGTAATAATAACAAAAATGACAGATAAATGTGGTTTATTTAATCACAACGCCTTTCAAATGAGCCGCAGCACTGTGAAAGACAGAAGAAGAAAAACAAAGCATTCAAATCTATAGTTTAAAATATAATAAATAACAAACTTTAAGCTTGCAGACAGGCACCACTCTGCTGCAGGGTGGAGGCAAGGGGGACTCAGCAAACATCAAATTAGCCTCCCAACACCCTCCCAGTGGACAGAGCTGCCAGGCGCAGCCCCCGACAGCTCCCAGCATCCTGTAAACACTGTCCATCTTGGCTACCTTTTATTTGAAAGGTGTGACAAACAATGGCAGCCCTGCATTGTAAACATGTGAGCTCATGACTAGTTTCCAGTTGCACAACTGCTGAATTTGTCCAGAAAATTTGAGCAGAGTGGAACCAAAATGCACTTTGACACAAAATAAACCATTAGCGGTCACTGAGGGAGCTGCACTCAGAGGTCAGGGGCTTTGCCAAACTAGTAGATGGGTAGAAGTGAGGGAGAGTCAGGCTGTGGAGGGGCACCAGTGGGGTGGGGTTGCAGAAGGAGGGGTGCTGGCTGCATTTTCTGCTCTTATTGCTTTTGAGTAGACGTAGGGCATAAGATCAGATAATCCTGAGAAAACAAACTTTCAGTTAGGGTGGCTCCAGGACAGGAGTGATGGAGATTAGGTTAGAAGGGGGGGGGGAATACCTTTTTTCTAATTTGTCGAAACCAAAGTGAGCACAGCAGGAGGTGCTACTTCTTAAACATTAGTTTGAGCTCCTGCACTTTTATAATTTCAAGGAAAATTGGAAAATTGTGACGCTCTGACACAAGAGTAACATTTATACGCATAGGTATTTGCTCTGCTGTGTCAGGATGAGAGCGCAAAGTCTCTTGGCTTCCACACGGTTTAAGAGCTATGAGTCTGTGGTGACTCAGAGGTAAACAGAAGAGGCTTCAATATGCCAGGAAGAACACAAGAAGCCAAAGCTTTTCTGGAACTGAAACTTTTAAGCGCTTTTTTTCTCACTGGACTGGATTCTTTTGCAGATTTAGTTTAGACATTCCAGTTATGGCAGAGATAGTCTTTGTCAGTTTTCTGAATAAAAATGTCAAATTTTTACTTAGATCAAAAGGGTGTTTCCAGAAGAGAAAGTGCATCCAGGGTTGATTGCTGTTTTTACTATCAAACACAGATCTGTAGGGCTCTTTCAATCCAAAGTATTGTGTAATAAAAAAGATAAATGAGAGCCACTCATACTGTAAATCAATGTGATACAGTGTCACAGTTGAGTCTATAGAAAAAGGAACAGTATTGTCCGTGTGTGTAACAGTGACAGCAGCCGCTTTATTGACTGCAGTGGATATGTGATCTGAGCGCTCTGCTGGGAGACGTTGTGACCTTTGACCTCACAGCCCTTAGGCATGGCCCTTGTGCACGCTGGCAGATGTGACTTACTGGAGCAGACTTTCCTGCAGTGTGACAGCTTGTTACCCCTCCATTCCCCCCTCCCCCCCTCTCTGCACACACACACACAGACCCCAAATACACAAACCCCACCTCCTGCACCCCCTCTCCTGTTGCAGCTCCTCCCTCACAATCTGCGTCTCTGGGGAGATTCATTGACAGAGTCTGGCTCCTCCGCCCTCAGCCAATGATTGGCACCATCAAGCACCTATCTGCCCCTCCCCTTTGCATGGATCTGGTCTACTGCTGTCTTGCAGAATGTATAACAGCTGGAGGGAGGGAGGAGCAAGAAGGACACTGTATGTCTCTGGTGATAAACACAATAGATAGTTGTGTAATCTATCTTGTCTGATGTTGCTGATTGAAAAGGAAGACTCACTCATGGAGGTAATAAGGATTAGATGCTTCACAATGTCCACAGATTTCAAAGTACATCTCTCCTAGTTCTGTTTAAAAAATAGAAGACAATAGAGCAGTATCCCCACAGTCAAGGGAAATATATGAAATCAAATTTGCAATAAAGATAATACAACAAAATATATGCAGTAAGTTTTGTGGGAAAAAAAGATTGTGCATGTGCAAATGTGAAACGCTGACAATGTGAAGTACAGGAATGCTATGCAATGTTTCTGTGCAATGCGATTTTAACACTTTTGGTCAGCATATTTCTGCATCTACAAACTACAAGATATCGTCTACCTTGCTGTGTGCATACCTTGTGCAGCTCTGCGGTGGCTAAGTGGAAAGAAAACAGCGAGTGCTTGCCAGAGAGAGGTGTCACTTGTTCTCGGTATTAGCACTGGAGTAGATAAGAAAACAGATGGGACAGGGGAGGTCAGAGGGTCCTGCTCCGGCTGACAGCTTTGTTTATTTGGCCTGTCTCTGATATCCTGCTTTCCCCCACTCCCCGCCCAGCCCTGACTCTGCCTACAGCCTGACCTGGAAGTGACCATGCCGGGACGGATCAAGGCCACTTTTCAGCAGAGAGTCAACACCACCCACCCCACTCAGCACTCAGGCCAACTCAAAACACATGGGGCAAGCGTGGGCTTGTTTCCCTCCTCTGACAAGAATAACAATTGACTAATTTGTACTCACGTAGTTGTGTCAAGTTTGGATACTGTAGGGGGGGATTTCAACCAAAACAAACATGGCTGATACTGACAGCAAATCTGAAAATCAGATGGAAGTGACAGAAACTAATGAAAAAATCTCCTGATATTTCACCATGTGAGTATTAGATATATTTATGTATTATAATTGTTATTGATTGTTGGAGGATAAACAGCTTAAAACGTCATAACAGACTAAACTCCAGTATCCTGTCTTTACGCCGGTCTGTGTGAGGTCTGAGGTCCTTATTCCTGAGCCAGGCCAGAGCTGATAACCTGCCTGAGCACAGAAAGATAAGAGCGTTCAGTGAGATCCCTCTAACACTGAGCTAAAGAGGCTCTGTATTCAAGTGTAAGATAAACTGGACCCCTCAGATTCCAGGAGATTCTCTGAGTCGTCATGACTCATTTCCTTTAATGACGGATGGTAAAAAACAGACAGCTCAAGTTGAGGAAACATCAAATATTCCCCGTGAGACCCCTGTGACTAATTACTACATGAGTTGTCAACAAATAAAGTACATCATAAACAGTGTTTTGTGATCTGGGACACAGGTTGATATACACCAGACCCCATCAGAGGACTGTTATGATCTTTTAATGTATTCTCATGTTGTTGAAGTACTTGCTTGTGCGTAATGATTTAAGGAAACAGTCATTTGAACGATGAGTCATTGGTTAGAGTTCAAGCATGATTCAAGCTGGAAATCCAGAAACTGTGTAATCGGAGAACTTGTCTAAGCATCAGTGTGAGTTTGCTTGACATCATCTCCAAGTCATCATATTGTAATGCTGACTCAACCTAACTTTCAGTCAACCTAATGAGGCAAAAGATGGAGTTAAAGGCTAATTGTGCAAAACTCTCACCCATACAGTGTGAACAAAAAGACGGAAGGTCTACATAGACCAATATCAGTTTTTGGACCAGGCTGTAGACATGCTTATTTGTCCCTTAAAAATTTACATTTTAATATGGGTGTTAAAGGGACAGTTAGTTTTTTTTAGTGGGGTTGCATGTGGTACTTGTTAACAGGAAGGGTATCACCCAAAGGAGATCCCAGTCACCTCAGCCCCTTTGATGAGAAACCGTCCAGAGAACCAGCATGGAAGCTAAAGGCTTACAACAGCTACAGAGGGGGGCAATGCTACCATGTAATTTAGCTAATATAAAGAATCTCTGACCTATTTAACTTTGCCATCAGAAAGCCACTCTGTTTGCGATATCCTTATATATCACACATCTGTGCTCCATGCTCTGCCTGCAGCACATTGATCAGCTGCTTGGGTCTGCAGGTTTCGAAAGACAAACAAATACAACCAAACTAAAACCCTTGGCCTTCAGAGCAACCTCAAGTGGGCACTAGAGGTACTGTAGGTTTTATTTTTACACCTCTGCATTGGCTTCATTTCTCAAGACCGGAGATTGCTGCTTGAGTAGGACAAAAAAAAACATTGTATAAACAGGCTTTCCACTGGTTAATTACATTCTGGTCATGATTGAGGATTTAAAGTTTGGATATTAACAAAAATATTGGTAAAGGTTGAAATAAGAATAATATCTAAAAGTGGGATCAAAGTACAGCAACTGGGTTGGCACATCTCCACCATGCTTGAGTCAGTTTTCACATGTTATCCAGCTTTCTGTAGATCCTTAAAGGAACATAATTCCCTAAAGGCCATCAATCATACATGCAATCTAGTATTACCGTACTGTACAATCACATAGACAAACATTTACATGATTATACAGGAAAACAGCCAACTGCAACCTTGCAAGGAAAGTAAACTGTGTAGGCAGCTGCAAACAAAGCATGAAATTTGACCCATTCAGCGAGAGAGCTCGGAGATAATGCAGTACTGACCTCACCGGCACAATAAGCTCAGAGTTAAACAGTTTCAGGGAAGCCAGCACATTGTGCTATGTTCTTAGTTCAAGCCTAAACTCAGAGAATAAACAAAAACAGAGGACAGCAAGACTTCTTCTTCATCTATCTTCATATTGTGTATCTGTGTCTGAAAGGTCCAGAGATAATGGGAATGGCACAGACAGTTTTATAGAAGAGACAAAACACACAGCCTTTACTAACACATCTTCAAATGTCCAATAGTGGATGGCTTGTAATCCCTCCATTTCTAAACAGACGAGAGGAAATCAAAAACAAAGCAGCGCTAAAAACAACCAAAACATCTGTGGAGCGGTTAAATGCCAAAGCAGAGGGTCCATGGAGCACACCCAGATTCAGTGAAACAGATGGTTCGTCTCCACCATCACTCTCACACACACATCCTGCTCGGACACATACACTTGCACCCACACATCAGGGCTGGAGTGAGACGCCTTGCCTGGGAGTGTCACGCTGCACACCAGCTGAGAAATTTGAGTATTAATGGGTCTAAAAGTCTCTGCACCCACATTTAAAGAATAGATAGGGGCTTAATATTCTTGAATTAACAACTAACAAACAAACACAGGAATGTGAGAAAGCAAACGTAGATATCTGTGTAAAGGACAGGAGTGAGTGTGTGAGTTTCTTTCTTCTCTGTGTCTCTTCCTCTCCGCTCCAGCAGACCTGTTCAGACAGCGAGGGCTGACTCCTGTTTAGACTGAGCCGGCGCCAGTCGTCCCCTCACTTCGCCTCAGCAGCGACAGGTGAGAGGCTTCAGCTGACGATCATCACACTCACTGCTGACAGCCCAGCGACACACAACAGTCAATCCATCACTCCTGTCACACACAAATCTTGTATTTCCTATGTAGGGGTTCAAGAAATAAGATAGAAGAGTTTTTCTTTAATTTTCTTTTATCTTTTCAGTTTTAAAAGTAGACTCCACAACGCTTAAGAAAAAAAAGAAAAAAACCATTGAGGCATTTTTCAAATAGTGGAATACAAAAAGTGCCCAAATGAATAAAATTGTTTATGAAAAATCTTTAAAAAAAACTCAGTTTTATTCCTGTATAATGGTATTCTGGGAAAAGGGGCACTCAAGGTTTCAAGACAAGTCCAAATATTTTAAAGGATGCAGAGATTTAGCTAAAAAAAAAAAGGTGCATTCATATTTACACTAAATTGGATCAAAATGATTGTTATAATTATTGATACAAAAACTGCACATTTGTTTAAAAGACAGATCAAAAGGGTTTGTACAAGGCAGCTTGTAAATCAAATCAACAGGCTACGCAGCTCTTATTTTATTCCCTTTCCCTCTCTACAGGAATGTCTCCAGTAGTACCATCTCTGTCACACAGCAAGATACATATTTATTTATCTCTTCTTTTTTTAGACACTTATTATCTCAGGACAAACATAAAAAAAAAACATGACTACTCTAGTTTTTCCTCATTCCCTACCTTGAGAGATGGATATTAAATTGTCAGAAGTTAATCACATACAATGAGTGCATTGTAAAAGTTGTGCTCCATTTAATATGAATATTAATAGTTAGAAAATGATCTAAATAATGTTCCTGTAAAAATAACATTCAGGCTTAAAACAACGTTATACCTTACATCAACCTAATTTTGTCTTGTTGGATGATTAATGTTTAATACACTTTTTAGAATCAATTTCATCCTAATTACATTAGAAAGTATCAAAATTATGTTTCTGTGCTTCTGTGATTTATTCAGACCCTGATATGAATAGATCACCGACCTGAGATTAAAACCTTCTTTTAAACCAAAGTAGAAGGGTTTAATTTGCTTCAGTCGAGACAAAAATATTGCATACAAGATATGAGATCAGTGTTGGTTACAAAAATTATGTATGTAATTAGGTTCAATATTGGTGCACCTATTTCAGCGTCTCACACTTGCTTGAAAATGACCACCAAGTTTTTGACTTTTTTTGCCCTGTATAAGCTGTAGGTTTCCCCCTCATGAAGGTGAATGTTACGCTTTTCCACCACGACAGCTTTACAGTCCTGAAGGTTAAATGAGGACCAATTGCAAAGCAATATATCACATCTAGACCCGTCCCAGTTAAATGGGCTTATGGTTATAAATATTAGTAATCAGCTCAGGCAAAGAGGGGAAATACACAAGGCTTCAAAGCCCAACTAATAATCAATTAATCAAAAGTGTCCCTGCATTCACCCCTTTGTGGGATTGAAGCAGACAACCCTTGTCATAAAAAGAGATCACTGTGGAATTTGGTCCTCAGTGTGCTTACCAGACCTGACAGAGGACATATATCTGCTTGAAAGGCTTGGTGAGTGCATGCATCTTCAGTAACACAGTTCTGAGGACATGCAGTGACCCAGTTATGCTGTAAGTAATGTTTAAGTTGTGAAATCATGTGGAAATCTGTGCAGGGGTGTTGCATGAGCCTGCATGTAAAATGACTCTATTTATTTACTCTAATTATTATGCATGATGAATGATGATAAAACTTAATTTCCAGTGTAGTGTAGTTTTGTTTTGACAGTAGAGATGTATATTAGACACAAAGTGAGGCAATGATAAAAATATTTCAGTTAGCACTGACATACAATGAATTATCACTATTGGCATAAAGATACAGGGACAGTTTTTTACTGGTAACATCGCACGCTCCATTTAAAAGGCTAATCTAGTCTAACCTGCAGCAGACTGGTCTGCTCAACTCCCTGCTGTGCTCTTCAGATGCGCTGGACACACACAAACATATAACACACACACACACGCACAACCATGCAAAATCTTATCACATGCACAATCTATACTCATGTAGAGCTCGTGCACAAACACAGGACTCGGCAATGCATGCATACACACACAAAAACAGTGACACACAAACACTGCCATGTCCACTGTGACCCTCCTCCCTTTCTCCATCCAGTCCCCATTTACAGCCTCTAAAAGCCTTTTCCATTTAGCAGTGGGCCCGGGGCTGTGAGTGACAGAGAACAGAATGGACCTTATGTTGTCACTTTCTCAGCGCAGTGGCCTGGAGGGAGGCCTGGCACAGCAGTCTGCTCCTGGTGGAGGAGCGGGTGGTGGAATGGGGGTGGGGGTGGGGAGGGACCAGGGGCTGCAGAAAGGGAAAGAGGTAGGAGGGCTGGACAGTCCAGCGCAGACTTGCAAGGGCACAAACATAAACTTGGCTGCTGCAGTTTTAGATTTACTTAGAAAGTGGAGCCTGCAGGGTGGCCTGGCACAGCTGCCTGTGCTCTTGTATAGTCCAGATGAGGGCGGAGAACAGAGATTTGCCTGAGACGATTTTCATCTGACCAGAAATATGTTGTCCTCTCTGAATGATTCTGTTGTTCAGGTCAGAAATACTTTTAAGAACACTTTAATTTTGGAGTGTGTGAAAAATGTTCAGCAAATAACTTACATTTACAGTTTGCCTCAGAGACAACAACTGGAGAAAGAATGATAACAAACAGTTTCTTTTTCATATGTTAAATGGTCTGTTACCTTTTTATTTTAGAATACAGAAATTGTATATTACTATATTAATGAGTGTATTCCCAAAATTGTAATGTAGAGTGGTGTTGTGATTAAAAACGGAATGTGATGCCTAATTAACATATGGACAGACCCAATTGATAGATAATTGAAAATTAGCAAAAGCTATGAACCCTCTGTGCAACACACCAGTATCATGCTTTTTACTGGACCCTTTAGATTAAAAAAAACAAACTAGGATGGGAACATTTTCAAAATTCAGGAGTGAAAATAAACTCTGACTCTAAATAATGCCCAATATCAACATCTAAATAGATTCATGATTTATTTTTAGAGCTCCTGTGGAGAGTTTTTAGCTGGTTATGAAACAGGCTTGATGCATCTTTAAGATCAATAAAATAAACAAAAAAGAACTATCATTCGTAAAAAGACTGACAATTATATTGTTGATGCCTGTAACAGTTATAATGGGGTAAGGGTCAGATAAGCCCCCCAAAAAATCTTTTTTTCACTTTTTCCATCACAAATAACTAAAGTGCATAATACAATAAGCTGTTAGTAGAAAGCAGAATATGATTTTTCATTAGCTTCTCACTCATGTAACAAGATCAGCAAAGAGAAAAAAGGTCTAACTTTGTCCAAAGGGGGCACCAAAATCAACACAAGAAAGTTCCTCACCAGAGATTTATAGAGAACAACAACATGTTGGATGAAGTGCCATTTTTCAAAAAGATCACTATTTCCCCTCATTTAAAGTCAAAGATTAGAGGAAATAAAGAGAGAGTTAGATGGTTATGATTCACGAAAGGTCCCCCAAACAGGGTGGATGCAGTTAAACAGTGTACTTAGTAAGCACAGTGTCACTGGATGCCCCAATCAGACCTGACTGATTTACTGACAATGAGGACCCATTTCAAATCCAAGTTACTGTAATAAAGTCCAGATCCATTTACATTCTTGTAAAAAAAAAAAACGTTCTACGTGACCCTAGTTTTTTGTGGAGACATCTCAAATAGATACCGGTCCATTGTTCGGTCTTCATGCATGACAGCCTTTATCTGTAAAAAAATATGAATCAGTCTTTTAGGGTTTGGTTTCTGACTTCCTTCACAGTGGGTCTTTCCAACCAGCCCATCATTGGCTCAACCTCCAGGTATGCAGCAGGTAAGGAGACGTGTGACGTTGACAGATGGCAGGGTGTTGACAGCGAGTGGCAGGCCGACTACCTGTTTCACAGTTCACTTGGAGATTCATTAAGCATTTTGGACAGGCTCCTTTGGAAAGAGCTCACTGTGGTGTAATGTGATCCCCGGCCTGAGGGATACTGTAATGTTTTTACATGAATCGCCCCAAACTATGGTTGAGCACCCTGACACAGGCCAAAGGAGAGAGGGGAGGAGGAGAGGAAGAAGGGGGGAGGACAAGCCTGATTTCCCTCTATCCTTATCTCTCTTCTTCCCTAATGACAAATGGCTCATCCCACAACTCACTTTCCATTCAAAGCAGGTTCCCAACTTTTTTTCCACGTCTCTCCTTCGGCCCTGTGTTGTGACAGGCAACTAAATTGATTAAGCCGTGCCCCAGGATCTGACACTACAGCGTGTTGCTTCTATTTGTTGATTACTATTGATTTTCTTTGATACTTCATTTAAAAATCAATAGGCGGAGCAGAAGAAAAATAGGTGCAGTTTACACATACTTTAACATACTATTGTGCAACAGAGAAGGCCGCACTTTTGGCAGTAGCTGTGATGGCAGCAGCCAATTACTAGGAAAGCTCTTAACAGGTGAAAGAGAGAGGCCCCGGATCGATTCTGAGCTTTCTTCTCCAATCACAGAAAGTGGCCATAAATTAATGCGCATCTGTTTTGTTTTGAAGACAGCCATGAAGCATAGCGGCAACTTTTTATTTTTTTTATATCTCAGTATCCTCTACTCTTTATACGGCTCCCCACTTTTGAAATAACTGCTCCATCCTCCATCATTACATGACAGACAGAAAGGACAAGTGTCAAATAACAGGCAAACAGCGTGCCTACAGCATGATATATCAGTGAAACTTGACCTGTCTTACTACATTTGAATTTACAATGGCAGTGAAAAGTCATTTACAGTAAGTTATGGTATTCTGCTCCTCAGATCAGCCACTCAAGCTGTATTGCTTCAAAGTCTTTATGTATGAGGTTTCTTTTCCATAAAACCAGAGTACCAAGTTGTCTACAAGTCTGCACTGAAATCCTCTGACATACTTGAGGATTGCTCTTTTTAAAAGCAGTAACAGTAATACTTGTAGCACTATGTGCCATTTCAGTTGTAGTAAACAACAAGGAGGGGCAATAAAGAGGAGAGAGAGTGACGGACTGCAAGCAGCAGGACTGAAATGCATTTGATTGCTGGATGCTGTTAAAGTTCATTTGATTTCTGCCTTCTGCAGTGACAAAAAAATGACCTAGAGTTGGGTGACATTGTTCACTCTTACTGAGATCAAATATGATTGCATGTAAACAGAGACACAGTACAGAAAAATACAAACACATAGAAGAACGTTTCATTTATAAAAAGTAGAAAGGGAGAAAGCACTTCTCTTTTATATTTTGATTTAATGAAGAGAAACAAACTCATCGACCTCATAATTCATGATCTCATTACTCAGTCTCACACAAAGAATGTAATTCTACAGCAACTTTGTCTCAGTTTTGAAAAAAAATCAAGAAGACACTAAAAGCACATATTTGACAAAATGCAATCCAGGAACACGTTGGCTACCGTAAGACAATTTAGCTTTTTAATAACCCTTTTTAAAATAGGTTTCTTTATAAAAGCAAGTTCATTTGTTATTTCCAATTACAATGGCAGGTTTTAAAGTACCATTCAGACTGTAAACAATGACTTGGAGGCTAAACATTTTGACACCACTTCTATGAGCTGTGTCGTTGTGAGACACTTTAATGATGAGTTGAAAAAAAAAAACCCATATATGACTGCAATTAGCCCCCAAGGTCTTTATTGTTATCAAGGATTTATTCAAATATCATGTGTCTTCTAACCTGTGGAGAATGTATTAAAATCAAGACACATGATGTTACAATTCAACAAGCAGGTAAAGATTATGTTGTGGGACTTTGCTGACCATTCACAGCTAGCTGCTCAGCTCCATTGTTTCAGTAGCCTTTACGTTAATAGATGGTGAATGAAGCAATCAGCCACCCACCAGGTCTAAAAATTAACTCAAGGCTGTTTCTAAATATAAGCTCAACAGTGGCTAAACTTAGCAAACCACACACTGAAAGCACACAACATGTAAAAGGGTAACTCTTGGGGTTCTAGATGTATCTCTTTCAGTTTTCTCCCTGTCTAGTGAACGTCTGTCCTCAGTTGCACTAATCTTTCTGTCTCATTTCTCTCTCCTTCTCACCTTTTCTCCCCTCTCTCCCCCTTGTCGCCCTTTACCCAAACTCAAGCATGCAGAACAGAGCAGGCAGGTCTTCTCTAGCAGACCAGAACGCTCTGTTCTCAGAGTTCTCACCTTTCACCCGGGGTGAACGTGAGGCGGCATTGCTTCGCCCCCCCGAGGCCCGCGGAGACCAGAACACAACACCGACCTAACGAGACGAGCTGTGTGGAGAGGCAGTGTCCTGCTGAAAGACGCAAGCTTGTAGAAAGAAAGAGGGTAGAACGAACAAGTGACTGACTACACAGAAAAGACTCAGGGACATCATCAGAGATCAAAGCTGGTCTGACTGTAAGGTACTCGAGGCTGAAGGTGTCAGAGTCTATGTATTAGTGTTTGTTTGTTTGTGTAAGTAGGGAGAGAGATCATTTTTATCTTAATTTGACATTTCAAATAACCACAAGGCCATCAATGTATAGTTATTACCATGAGTTAGGCATCAATTATGTCACAGATTGATTGGATGATCGAGTCTGATTGGTCATTTACTGCATTTAAGAGTAGACTGCTGATTTAAGTGTCAGACTATTGCTACCAAGTGTATTTATCAACTAACTTTTATTATTGTCACCTCGTTGAATGTTGACGTAAGTGGAAAGAAAAGTAGAAGAAAAATTGACAGCAAACCAAGAAAGATGAAGAAAACTGGTATGTATAGTCTGTGGTTCCAACATTGCATTACAGTGCATAAGCAGGTTGGAATGGATTTTGGTATCAGTAAACTGTCTTATCTGCATTTGAAGTACAAAAAGTGTTGCACACAAGCAATTTACAGGTCTCCCTGATGACTGGCTGCAGTAAAGGGTCTAAAAGACTTCCCTTCCATAATAACAGATAGAACATGGGTCAAACTAGAAAATCAAAATACGCATGAAATAAAAAAAAATGAACAAATGTTCTATCACACTGATTTAACTTCTGGAGCACAGAAGGAGTAAGAACAGAAATTGTAATAAACTAACACAAGAGTAATTTAAATTTTCAGCCATGAGTATCTTCTTCAGATCTACTCAAGAACCTGTTGTGCTGTGGACTGCACCCACCTGAAGTACTGTATCTTTTACAATACACACATTCAACGCAATTCGAATGTGTGCTTTAAGTTGGTGGCAGGGGTGTGATGTCAGTCCCGCAGCTCCACCAGCCAGGTGGATTCTGCTCATGCCTTGGCTTCACCAGCACGATATTTTAGCACCCATCAATGTAATATTTATCCTTCATTTCTCACAATGGGATGAGATGGAGGCTAGAACCCATTGGCAGTCATTGAGGATTAAGCTTCCTTTAACCTTTTTTTAAACAGATATCGGCATACGGCAGCGTGAAGATAGCCAACCTGGTGGTGTGATGATCTCTAGGACTGCTTTAAAGTGAGTTTTTATAGATTATAAAAGGGCTCTTAGCAAAAGATAGTTTATTTTAAATCAAAAAGTTTCCTTTGCATCAAGGTTCTATCTGCTGGGTTTGTTTCCGTGTCTGTATAATAACCACCTACACACTGTACATCATCCCTTACATATTCACTGTGATAAGGTTAGGGTTTGATGGCTTATCATGCTAACTTTGGTAAACTTTTATAGAATTGTTAAACCACCAGGAGTAGTCCATAAAGTGCATGATTGTCTGTCTGCCTGTATACTGCTGTGAGCACACGTGTGTTCCTGCAGCGGCGACCTTGTGCCCGCCCCCCTCCAGCAGGGGTGACAGATGCTCAGTAATCTGTGTGAAAGGCGATCCAGCACTTAATGGGATTGTTTCTGTTACACCTTAAAGAAGAGGCAGCCAGCAGACCAGAGCTGAGCAGTCATCCTCCATAACTGCTGTCCTGGGACCTCAGGTGGACACAGTGGGTGGAGAAACGCCACACGAGTGTCTGGGGATAATAGAGGTGGGGGGGCTTCACACCTCACAATCATAAAACAGTGCCGAGCTCCCCTCCCTGCAGAGTGCATTGTCTTAAAACAGATGGCTGACATATTGACAAGGGGCAGGGAGATGATATGGTTGAAAGTGTGAAAACCCTTCAACATATGGAAGCCTGATTGTCACAGTTAATTGATATGTTTTTGAGGTGTTGTCAAACAGGTGTCTCTAAAGACACTGAGACACTTAGGCAATTAAGGCAGGACCCTTTTGAAAAATGTTCAAAAATGAGTCCCTAATTACCAAAAGTACTCTGGCTACATGTTTATGTCATGTCAAAAAAGATCAAATTCGTTAAAAACTACTCTTTGCATTGTAAGTGGAACTCTTTTTAAGGAACAAAATGTCTGTGTTTTAGTTGCAGATATACAGTATATGACCTCATCGAAACATAAATCAACACTCAAGGAACGTACTCTTTCCTTTCCTGTAGGCAGAGTTGTGCAAGATCACACTAAAGTGAGTTAGCTTAATGTTCAATATGCGTACCGAACGATCACATTATGGTTGAGTTTGACTACATTGAATGGCTGAAAACTGGTTATGCTAAATAGGTGCTTTCAATCAACTCTAGCCAATTCATTTGCTCGTATAATTTGCTTCATTCGGGCCACTAGCGCCGTCCAATTCGCATCATTTGCGCTGCCAGGCATAGTACCAGGGCTACTTGTGTCTTTACATTGACTTAACAATTAATTAATTTGTGAATTATTCACCTCTCTAAAACCATATGTGATAGTAGCTTGTTGGAATCTGTCCTGATTCGTTCATAAGAACTGGCTTCATCAGCACCATTTACTACATTTGAACAACTAGCAGCACTAGTAGTGCCGAATGCCTGCTGGGGCCATAAATCTGACTTCTGCTGCCGTAAAACCCAACTCTCTGTAACTCTTTATACCTCTCAGATCCTCTCAGAATGTGAGCGGTCACTATCTCCAGATTGAACTACACTCAGGGCTCAGATGAGCTCAGCTAACATGCAACTAGTCATTAGAGAGTGATAATGCCCCGCCCTACCACTTTGAAAATGTAATTTTAAGGATGCATTTCAAATTTAGAATAAGAAAGTTGATTATTATAACATAAGTTAGTAAAATGTGTATCTATGGTAAAAATGTAGATTAAAAATGTTCTATGCATCTTAAGTATCTGATGGTTACATTTCCAGCCAGGAGTGCACTGCTTCAATACAAGAGTTCTTTGGGGCGCAAGAAAAATGCACCTCAAATGCATTACACACCACTAACCAACAGGTGGCAACAGAGGGATGCACCTTGTGAATCCCTCTTCATCTGGAGTGACCTTTTGAACTCTTTGATTCAATAAAATCACGATCACATCACCCCAGTACTCCACACACTTCACTGGCTTCCTGTCACTGCAAGAACACATTACAAAGTCGCTCTCATCACCCATCAATGCATCTGTGGAAACACCCCACCATACCTCAAAGAACTCCTCACCCAGCAAACCCCAACCCGGAATTCACGCTCTGCACATCAGAACCTCCTCCACCCTCCCAGAACCAAGCTCCGGACCATGGGAGATCGACCTTTTGTGCTGCTGCACAGCGTCTGTGGAACTCCCTGCCCAGCCACCTCAGGACCCCAAAGACTGTTGATGCTTTTAAGAAACATTTAAGGACCTTCCTCTTTATAGAGGCTTTTAACTTATTTTAAGTACTCTTTTTAAGAAATGAGCAAGTTTGTTCCCTCCATTTTACCGTGTACCTGTAGCACTTTGACATTTCTTGAAATGAAAAGTGGGTTATAAATAAAAGTTATTATCATTATTATTATAAAATCCATTTTTGTACTACCTGTTGTTTTATATGTAATAGGTATATTAAGTATTTTGTTAAAATGCCCCATGTAGGAAATCACACCAGCTGCCACTGCAACTAAGGTTAGCTACAGCTCTATGCACAGACATAAGACTGGTATCTTCTCATCTATCTCTAAGCAAGAGAGGAAATAAGCCTTTACCCTAAAATTTTTAAGTTTTTTCTCAGAGGCCATTTTCACCACAGTAACCCAATATAGAGCCTGTGACTGAGAGGTAGACATCAGAGAGACAAAAACACACAAAGACAGAGAGAAGCAAAGATACAGAAGAGTTAGAAAAGGACGACAGCATCTCCATAAGTGCGGGCACAGAGTAACCTGAGAAGGAGTTTCCTTCCTTCCTTCCACCTATAGCAGCAGTAAAACTGTCCGTGTCATAACGCCCAGCGTGTCAAAATGATATGTTTAACCATCTCCTGGCTATTATGCAGGACAATAGTCAGCCTGGATGGATTTCCTCCCCGTGTGAAATGACAGATTCTCCTTCTTTCTTGCGGAGTGCCCACTCGGCTCACCGCTCCTCCTCAAAAGACTGCAACTATATGTCACCTGTGTAGAATGTAAAGACACGATAGATAGAGTTTCACAGCGCGCCTCTATTCATGCTTATGATCGCTTTGTTCGGAGAAGAGATTTCAGTGTCCATAGGGGATGGAAAGGTGGGACCTCTGCTTTATAAATGAGCCGTTGCTTTGTCAACACAGGAGTGGGGTTATCTCAAACGGCAGCTGAAAGAATGATGGAGTGAGATGATTATCAGTGAGACCGCAGTATGCTGATCAAGCTATTAAGATACTGTACGTGTGTAACAAGGCAGATAAGGGCCATAAAGCTTTCAAAGGATCCAGAGTTTCAAAGAATGAAAACAAAGACATAAGTGGTTATTTATTATGTGTAAGGAGTTTTACATATTAGGCAGAACATATCTTTAAACCCAAACTGGGACCCTTATATTTATCATGAATTGAGCATGCAGTGTAGGCATTATTATCAAGATTTGGGATAGTTCCTCTAGGGATGAGCAAACCTCTCATAAGCTCTGATTCGATGATCGCAGCATTTTTATTCACTTTTCACTGGAGCACAAAGGTCAACTTTTTTTTTTGGTATCAAGGCTTAAACTTCAAGAAAGATGACTCTTTCCTGTCTAGCACACCCACAGGAAAGAGTCATCTGTGCTATGGCTATGGCTCTGAAGGCTAATAACAGCTAACATACTGATTAATCAAATCACAAATAAAGATACTGTACAAATCAACATTGACTGATTGACAACCGAATGTTTGTAACTATGTCATTTTAGTGAACTAACTTAAGCCTGGTTTATATTTCTGCGTAGACTATACGCCGTGGCATTCACCGTACATCCACGTAGCTCTGTGCCTAAGCAGAAGCCTACACATGTAGCCTGATGTGCACCTTCTCATAAATGTCACAACACGTTACAACTATGCAGAGTGACACTCCAGCACAGAAGTAAGTATTGCTCAGGACGGGGATGGCCTCTAAGCATATACTGTATAAATAATGGACGTTGTATCTGTGACGTCTGTTCCTGAGCGCTGTTTTGAAGCCAATTGACGGTGGCAGCCATATTTGAAATGCGGAACTGAACCAGGCATAGTGTGACGTAAAGGGGCGGAGTTTGAGCCTCCTAGCCAACAGCTATGTGTTCCCGTCCGGGAGTCAAATCAGTCATGTCCTTATTTGGGCAAAAACTTGTAATCTTAATATCTTCTGAGCCGTCGCGTTAGAAAAAAATTCACCCCTCATGCAGTGTGTGCCAATAGAGAAATTAGCTACATAGAGCCAAGCCGTTTTTTTGAACCAGGTTGTAAACATGTTTATTAATGCTGCAAAGATGTGGTTTCCAGTGTATCTGCAGCCAGCCTCAAGTGGATTCTCGATGAATTGCAGTTAGTAACACTTCTGCATGGGCTTCATATTTTGAGACCGAAGGGAGCCGCTTGCCTCTAAGTCATAACTTTAGAATGCTTTCTAAACAAAGGGGCCTAGCTGATCACATGTGGCTAATACACTTACTATTGACCAGTATCTCATACAACCCCAATAAAAAAAATATATATGTATGTATCTCTGTAAGATCAACTTTTGTATCAAACTTAGTGTTCGCATTCTGACAGTGATAGCAGCCAGCGTGTCTCTGTGACTCTTAGTATAGCGACAGTCTTCAAAACACAGCATTAATAGACACACATTCAGACAAATTGGTGATGAATTCAGCATTTACAGATATTTGTCAGCCCTTCGTGACACTCAACTTAAAACTGGTTCCAATAGATCCAAGCAACACTCCCTACAAGACAACCCAAAATGTAAGCTGCGTACAGGAAATTAAGTAGGAGATATGGGAATAAAATCCAGCATTGTCCACCTATTAATGCACATCCGTTACATTGCAGGTCATGAGATGCATTTTACACCAGTATTGTAAATGTCATTATGGATTGTATTTCTGATTTTTTCCCCCTGCCTTTGATAAACATTTATAACACTTTTAAACAGATACTCTC
The DNA here is from genome assembly GCF_009762535.1 of Notolabrus celidotus. NCBI lineage: Eukaryota > Metazoa > Chordata > Actinopteri > Labriformes > Labridae > Notolabrus > Notolabrus celidotus. The sequence goes on from NC_048274.1 coordinate 26,671,618, forward strand.
TTTTCTTTCTGTTAATAGTCTCTGTACATTGAAGGGACATCATAGACCAATAAAAACCTAAATATACAGTGTGAGACAGCATGACAGCCTCATGAAAAATACCCAGACATAGCTTATGTAAATACAGGGGCAGAATACACAGAGGCTCAATCCCCAATAACTTCAGTATTTCATCTATTTGAAGCCACTTTTAACTTACAGAGAGACAGATGCACAGTTGAATGAGTGAAGACCTGAGGTCACAGCAGAGGGTTGTGGGGCCACAGATCAGGGGTCCCGTTCCCTCTCCAGCCTTTTCAATTAAGCTCCAGCGCACTGCGAACAATTTATGAACATGACCTTACAACTCTGCAGCTCCCTCGCTCAGCCCTGGGATCAAACCTCTCCCACCCCCAAACTACATCAAACCAGCCCTCAGTACCCCTCTGACCCTCTGACCCACAACACAATGCCCATTTTGTTGAGACAAACCTAATGTTGCACATACAAAAGCGTGTGTGTGTGTTATGTATATGTAGTCATACAGATAAGATCAGGTCCCCTGTGTTCACATTGAAGGGTCAGTGGTTATTCTTCAGCACAGGCTCAAAGGTGAGTAGTTAAAAAATCCAATACAGTAAATGCACAGGGTCACCAGCATATCAATATATAATACAGAAAGGGGACAGATGACAAGCCATAAGACGGTGGAAAGCGATTGGATTCTCTGTTTCTGGCTATCTCTGAATGCATCAATCTGCAGCTGTTGATAATTGAATTAAGAAGGGGACGTGATTAACAAGTTCTTCAAAAAAGCTGGAATTGCCTGCAATCTGACGCCCGGAGACCCTGATGGGCTTCTTTGGGAGTGAAAACTATTTGTGACATCTCCACAGTTCAGCCAGCTGTCTTCATTTTAATTAAAAATCTTTCACTGGTGTAAGAGTTATGGAAGGAACAGCGAGGGCTCCTGGCAGCAGCCTGAGTGAAATACCACATAACAAATTGTGCGTGCGATCGGAGTAAGCAACAGCTACATCAATCCGATGTGACGGAGGATGCGATTTTCCAAAATGGGGGCAAACCTAGGCGGCCAATGCAACGTAATGCTGCACAACTTTATTGAAACTATGAAAGTTTATTTGATATTATGGGACCTGCTGTCATTAACCTGAGCTCATTGCATTACCAGTAACTTTATTGCTTGGCTGTTTGACTTTGGAAGGACTGTAATAAATATGTGTTTCATATCTTGACTTTTATTAAACCTGAAACATGAAGTCAAACATCTATTGGAAATATCACATCAAACAGAAAAGAAGTCTAGTCTGGTAAAAGGCTGTAAATGGTTTTAGTGTTTTATATGGAGTGTATGGATCTTTCTCTCTTTCATCTAACAGTATTTTATCAGAAAGAACGTATGCCTGTATTTAAGGCTTCAAGCTTCTAAATGCACGTTTTATTATAAAGACAATATAAGATTGTGTTTTTTTGACTTTATCTTAGAGTCTCATTTTGGAGATCAATATAGAACTGTTAGTTCAGACCAAGTAAACTGATTACAAGAGGCATTCCTTAAGTGCTGATTTACAGTACAACATCACTGGGACTTTTAATCATGTATCACTCTGCCTTAGGTTCTCTAGTGGATTCGTATCAGCCTCCTCATAGTACAAATAAACATTAAATTGAACATTTTAAGTTAAAATATTAGCCTGCTTATTCATTTTAAAATACATTAAACTGAACATTTCCACTGAAGGTAATGTTAGACAAGATGAACAGCACTTATGCAGGAATATTTATGGCAACATTACTGTAAGCTCGATCAGCTCTCCTTCTCAGAGCTTTGCCGTTGTCACACCTTTAAACATAAATGAGGAAAATGTTCCAATGGTTAACATTGTTGCTTTTATCATTACTGCTCCTGTTCTAAGTTACTCTGTGGCGATCAGCAACTTGTGTCGCATTCACATTAAACACGATCAATCCCTTGATTTGCGTGTATACGAACGCCAGAATGTTTGGGGTGTACTCCCTTTATTCGCATCTTTGGTACTTGCGTACATGCAATTTTAAGGCACGAATTTGCAAGTCATTCGCAAGTTAATATCGCGTTCACACAAGTACCCAAGATCCTAATTTTCACAAGAGTTCCCTTCCAATGTCACTCCAGTCTGTTGTCATCAAATAAGGTCGAGCTGGACTGAAAGGTGAAGCTGGTTATGCTAAAGGAGGAAGTGCTAACCGGTAGCTGGAATCAAATGAAAGACAAAGGTTTCCACAATTTACCAGATAATACGACCTCCTCACTCATTTTCCTCTCTGTGAGCTCCTGTTTATTTATGTTCCCATAAAAAGCCAGTCATGTCACAGATTTCCGAACAGATTGGTTGTCACATCATACGTCACTGGAGGAGCTGCTCGCTGATTGGCTATCGCTAGTGTGAATTTTTCGTTGGAGTTCAGACAATAGACTGTACAAAAAATGGACGCAGTATCTGTGACGTCACTTATCTGTTCTTGAGTGCTGTTTTGAAGCCAATCATCAGCGGGTGCCTAATGGAAATGCTGAAAGCAACCAAACCGGAGGTTGCCGCTTGGTTCAGACTTTTCAATTCTTGAAAATGAAGCGAACAAATCGAGTTTAGTGTTGAAAGCGTCTCGGGAACAACAGAACTTTTTATTTTGCCCAATACTGGCAAGTTAACAGCTTCATAGACATTTAAGTGATGAACAATTATTCAACAGATGTTCGGATACATACTTTAAGTCCTCATTAAATTGTCCCTACAGTACAGTAAACCCCAAAAGTGTTAAAGTAACGGGTTCTTGGGTCTGTGAGAGGAACTCGAGGGATCAAACACAAGCCTAGAAATTGCTCATCTATATTCTACTTGTTTCTGATAAACTGAGCTATATTTGATGAGAGGGAGGGCGTTTGTATCAAAAAAAAAAATACAATAGCCCCACAAATTAGGTGATGTAAATTGCAGACAAATGTCTGAGAGCATTTGTCTGTGTTTCATATTTCAAACAGCAGACACCAATGGGAGTAAACGAGGTGCAGTTACAAGCATAATCACATGAATAACATTAACACTGGTTGCAGAGAACATCAGACACATTAGATTGTTCGTCACAAAATTAATTGTCAAATTAGTTCTGATCTCATTGCTTCTTATGTCATGTCTGTGCCAGCCAATAAATATAAGAAAGACAATATGCTACATCTGTAATACACAGGCTAGTGCTATTATTCCAGACACTTTAGTTTAATGACTATGTATGCAGGGACCCTATTTGCAAATCATTTTAAATACCAATGAATGAGACATAACTGACTGACCTCGCTATAAGGCTGCTGAAAACTACCCTGTATCTTACCTCTGATAACATCACCTCTTTCAACAAGTAAAGGAAAGGAATCATTCGAAAAATATGTTTCTGTTTTTCATGGGATACAAGAAATGAGAGTCTTTTTTATTGTTCGATATAATCAGATTTTTATTACGAAAATCAAATATTACCCTCCACTATGGAACTGTCGCAATCCGTCACCTTTATTCAAGTTCACCTCCATCACACTCCCTGCTGCTCCTTAATAGACTGAGGTCCTCCCAGTGACACCGTAACTCACTCATACATCTCTTACTCAGGCTATTGTTCTCTTCCCTTTATTGCTGTGCATGAACTCTCCCCTCCTGTAGTAGTCAAACAATCTTCAATTCATTCTAGTTTTTAAAATATGAATCTCAGTTTGACTTTCCTTTGACTCTAAAACCCTGTCAACCTGTCAAATTTTTCATTCTGCTTTCAAAGAAACAGGCACGCATCATATAGTTGCACCAAAGATCAAAAGCGGGCCTCGGTCATAACAGGGTCCAGTTTGCTGCGTGTCATTAGTGTGACCCTGGCAGGGCAGTGGAAGGGGAAGTAATGAATTAGAGTGGAGCTCTGGAGGCATTAGAGATTAGGCAGCGGAGTGGGCTCCACTGAGGAACAACTGCAAGGTCAAGGGTTAGGCATATACAACCAACAGTTGTAACACAACCTAAGCATGTTTGTTAAGCAAAGATCTGCTTATTGAGGAATGAGAGAGGGGAGGCAGTGTCTCCATTGCAAATTTAAGAGCTTGTGTGTTGATGAGACTTTAGTTCCTCTTCTGAAGATGCTGGCAACCTATTATGGAAACCGTGATCAGTTTGTTGGGACATATGGACAGTTGAATGAGCATATCAAGAAAATCCCAACTGTGTAACTTCTTGTGGTCAAGGAAGATTTCATGCAAAATTAATGTTACAGTTTGTAAAAAATGTTTAGATTGATTGTTGTGGTTTAGTATCACTTTGTATATTTCTTGAGTATGCTTTTCATACAAGTTATATAAAAGTGCTTTCCTATTTTCTATATGGTCTTTAACTCAGGAAACATTTGGCATCAATAACTTTTCAACTTCCAAGAGATCACTCTGAGCAAAAATGTGTTTTGAACACTTGATGATAAACTCCATACTTTAACAGAAAAACCCCACCAGTATGTTTCATCTTACTATAACAACATGGCAAATATGTGTAAAGTTTCACGCCGAGGGGAGGGTTGGGCCTTGTGGTGTAACCAAAGTAAGGCCATGCATTTTTTCCCCATATGTAGGCCTACATCCACGCGTGACTCTCCATGAACGAACTAAATCAATGCAGGATTCATGGCTCTTTAGATCTGATCCTTCCCCTTTTGAATGTAAAGAATCACTGACCAGGTGTAAATTGTGAAATGCTCCGTGAGAAAGACCTCGCTCTCCCCCTCGCTGGCTGCCTGCCCCAATAGGTGCGATAAGTAAAGCATCCCCATAAATCTGTGTTCATCAAAGAAGTTGTCCTTTCCAGGCATCGTAACCACAGACTCTGAACTGAGACACAGAGGGGTCAGGAGCAGTGAGCACCCTGACTCACACAGAGGCCGTCAATAACAAACTCCTTCCAGACCGTTCTCTCTCTGTGTATTCATGGGACACATATTTTTGTTTGTGTTAGGGTAAAACATTACACAGAGTCCAACCATCCAACCAAGTCGTAAATGACGAAGAGAGACGTGGGAATTTTATTACCTGTCGATGTTGGCCAGTCTGGTTGTTATGTAATTTCCTTTTGCAAAGATGGTAACTGTAGACATATGTTTACTGTAAATACAGAGGTTCATGAGTGTGGAATGGTAACTTGCTTTTGATTTTTTTTTTTAACAGCACACAAATGTCATTAAAGGAAATCTTGACACCACAAAGGAATGTCTTGAAATAACATTAAACTGTAAAAAATAACAAAATAACTTTGGAGCAGGTACAGGCTTTTGGAAGATATGTAGAGCTTAGACATTGGTTGCCATTTGCCACACTCATTAAGATTTATTTTATGAATTTGGAGTGAAATGTTTTAGTCACAAAAGGAAGTGAAACTGATAATTGCTGTTTGCTTGAGGTTTATTTTTTTACCTTCATCACATTAAGTTTGTCTGAAACTGAGAAAAGGAGGAATAAAAAAGCAATGTTAACTGACATAAGCATGAATACAAAGGGTTTTAACTAAACCAAGCCAAATGAGCCTTTGTGATCAAATGTCAAAATGACATAATCTAGCATTCCAGCATCTGAATTCTTGCTTGAACAAACAATACAATGCTTGGAATTCCTTTAAATGTACTTTAAGATCAGTCTGTCACTCAGCCAGATACTTTTTTTTTTTTCGTTTTTTGAGGAACTGGTCAGGATTGTGTTTTGCATGGTCAAGTGATCAGCAGAAATGGTGTGACTCCTCTCCACAGCTCGGCTGTGCAGTCAAGGCTGATGTCAATTAAACAGAGTGGCTCAGTGACTGTGACCTAAAGATGATGGCTGGTGTCAGCTGCTGGCCAAGGTCATGCCACAGTGTTAACAAGATTTGATCCTCTGAGCTCTGCGATGCACTTTTCCTCTCTGTTTATCCTTCCGATGTGTCCTGTCTCTCGTAACGATATTTCACTGTCAGGTTTTTGTTGCTCTTGGTTTTTACTATACTCTCACTCTCTCTCTTTCCACCGTGCACTTTATGTCTCTTTGTCTCCCCCTTCTCTCTTCTCGTCTGCAGGATCTTTTTAATCAACAAGATGCCCGTTGACATTCATTGTCGCACCCATTCCATTTTGTTCCACTGCAGATAAACGATCAGCATGTTTTGATTTGTGGCTTTCTGTCTCTCCTCATAAATATAAACATTTCTTATTTATCACTGAGACCATTTAATGTTCAGTCAATGTTGTTAAATACTCATTTAAATATGTTCTAAGCCATTACAAGAGTACAGGTTCTCACCCTAATCTCATATGCCAAAACTTGTAAATGTGACATCTTGCATATATGTATAATACATTACATTCTGGACAATACTCTGAGCCCAAGACAAATGTTGCTGAATGATTTGTCCTTTACCAAAATTAGAATGACTAAAGCTACTGTGAGGAGTTTTTAGCTTGTTATTAAATAACCTGAAATCAATAATGATGTTTATTTATGAGCTACAAAAGCAAATCAGACCATTAGCATAACGATTGAACTTTCCTGAACTGCTGCTGTTGGGTCTGTGTCGGATGAAATGATTTACAGCTCCCTGCAGGAACAGGTTTTTTTTTTTTACTTTCTCCATGGCAAAGACATGGTCATACAATTGACTAAAGAAAACAGGACAAGATGTTTATTCAAAATGATCACTTACACATGTCCAGGACAGAATCAGCAAGAGATTCAATAGTTTGCTTTGTCCACAGAGGCTACCATAATTAACACAAACGGAAAATACCTTATAACAGCTTTAAAAACATTTTATATTTAATACATTTAGGGTTTGAATAAATAATGCTACAAAGGTTTTTTGTTATAGGTCTGCCTGTACAGATGAAATAAAATACTTTTTCTCTTAACTCTTAACAAAGAGAGAGGGATGTCCAGATGAAACCTAATCTTTGTCTTTTCACCGACCAGGCCTGTCATATGTTACTAATAACATTGATGGTTTTGCTCTGGTCTGTTAAAATCATGGGAGTTTGATAGTATACAAGGACCCCGAATCTGAAGTAGCCATCAATCTACAAATTTAATATCAAACCAATCAAACATTACAAAATATTGTTTTTCCATGCTCTTAAACAGATAAAACAATTATAATGTGAGTTAATAATAGGGACCATTGTATACATCACTGCTCTATTTCTTTGAAAACTGTTCATGTCATTGTTAAAAACAAATGTGTTTTTTTCAGTGCTGTTGGGGGATTTAAATAAAATCGGACTTATTGCAGGCTCTGATTAATCAATCAACATGAATATAACCAGTTATCTACACTAAGCAGTTTATGGTTATGAAAAAGCAACATTCATATAAGAAAAAAAACTGACTGATGGTTTGAAAGGAGGAAGGACGGCCTTAATTCAGTCTTGTGTGTAACAGTCTGAAGATCCAGTTGATCCACTTATGTACCCTGTTTCAATTCACAAAACAAAACCTGTATGTATATTACTTTACTATTATTATAGATTGAATTTTAAAGTTATCCTTACACAGACTTTGTTGCTGCATGACAACATCAGCCTTCATGGCAAAGCTGAATAATCAAAGGCTACCCTTAATTTATCTCTCCAAGATTTTGCTTCACTAATTCATTAACTCAGTAATCTCATTATAATCAAAGGAAATACTAAAGGATTTTAAAAAATGGGACATCATTGATTATTTTTCAATGTGTAAGACTGTGAGTGTTCCCGTTAACAATACTAAGAATGTACCTGCAGCCACTGATTTGCCATCAGGGTATCTATTGATTTTCATGAGACAAACAAACAGCCAAACATCCATCTCTGGTAAGTGATGCTTAGATCATCACTCCTGCTCTACAAAATGATTACTCAGCTCCATAAAGACATTTTTATTATGAGAAAAACATTCCCTAGTAAGGCCTTTCAAATAGGCATGCACATGTGAAACTATCACTCACACACACACACACACACACACACACACACACACACACACACACACACACACACACACACACACACAATTTTACTATGAAGACAAACTCACATTTATAGTGACATGCTCATACACGTTGTATTAAATATATGAACCTGTTTATGAAGCAGTAAGACAAATGTACACATATGATGTCTTTAGTGTTGTGGCACACACAAACACACATACGTACAGTACATAACATTCAGTTGTATTAAGCTACTTTTCCTTGCGCATACACTGAAACTCAAAATCCATATACACACAGGGACAGGCTACACATACATACAGTGTTTTGTCAGTCAGAGGGAGGAAGCAACATCAGTGTTATCTTCATCAGCAGCAGCAGCAGTAGCATTAGAGGCATCATGGGTCTCACTCAGATGATGTGATTATCTGCTCCACTGGACACTGTCTCCTGGCTGCCTGACTGGCTGGAACACATTAGTGACCAGGATGTTTCTGCCTGGCAGAGTTGCCACACCAAGCCTCACTGAGACCAGTGTGTGGCTGTGTGAGCGAGTGTGTGTATCTCTGTCTATAAACGGTTGCACTGGCTACACACAGGAACATGTTTCAACCTGGATATAACTTCCTAGCAGTGCTAAAACTCCACACCGCTTCATTTCTGCTGTGTGGATGGAGAGCATCTTACATAGTAGTGGTGGAGCATTTGTGTCTAGGGCTATCTTTTGTAACCATACCTGTGTGTATATTCTTACTCCCCTGAGAACCTGCTCTGTTTGTAGAACTTGTGCAAGTTAGAGGTTATTTCTTCTCAGGTAAAGAGATGGATTTAGGTCACCAATAAACAAGTACACAAGTGCCACAAACGTGTATGCGCATGCATGCGTAATGCCTATGAAAGGGCCCCCTGTGGACTGAACAATTGCACCAGTATCCTCCTCAGTGAGTGAGGCAGTGAGAGGAGATAGATCATTCAGACATAATAGGCTGAGACCTGCTGGAGCTCCCTGCTGGCCCACCAGAGACTCGCTCCCAGACACACAGCAGCTCTGTACAAACAGCCTTTAACACACCTGCATGCTTCACTGAAGCCACCGCAAATGTGAATATGATGAAGGCTGCATCAGAGTCGGAGGCCTAAGAGTCTAAGACTGGAGGCCAATGATGCAACAATTGTCTTTTTTTTTTAAATATTTGCAGACATCCTAAATTGAGCACTGGGTATTCTTTCAGTTGTATACTAGGTTTGTCTTTTAACAAATGGCTGGAACACATTAGTGAACACTTTGATGTACAACCTCAATGCAAATGAAGTTGGGATGTTGTGTAAAACGTAAATAAAAAACGAATACAATGATTTGCAAATCCTTTTCAACCTATATTCAATTGAATAAACTACAAAGACAATATATTTAATGTATGAACTGATACATTTAATTGTTTTTTTGCAAATATTCACTCATTTTCCGGTACCTATGCAGAGACCTACGCAGAGGCCTACACATGTAGCTGACATGCACCTCCTCCAAAATATAACTATGTGTAGAATTGACGTAGACTGCAAGCCCTGTGATTGGTCCACATGGCCACATTGTATTTTCCGCATTTACAGCACTTCGGGATTGGCCGTGTATTTCATCTCCTCCTCTATTCTTCCCTGTAGTCATGTCTGTATGATAAACAGCAACATGTATCAGCAGTAGATTAACATAACACGCTCTGAATCACTGTGGAAAAGTAAACGGAGAATGTAGCAGGGCCGGAAGCAGGTGACCGCCTATCAAAGAGACCATGCTGCCCTCAAGCTTTTCCGCGGAGAAACAATATAAAGTGCTATTACCAAGCTCACATCAGCTTACAAATGCTACTGTTAGCTGCTTTCCTATAGCAGTGGTTCCCAAACTTTTTCTGCAAGTAGAGCCGTTGTAACAGAGATGCAAATCCCTGCAGAGTGAGCCGCAGCTGCTGCTGTTTGATCAGCGTGGCTCTGCTCTGTAATGTCAAAGGGTAACATGGAGAGGAGGGGGGTCCGATCTACGCTGTTGTTTGTCACAAACTATTCTGCTACAAGACTATTATTACCTGGCACTCTGGCTGCATCGGTGTTGAGGGAAGTAAATCTCCATTGTGTGTGCACTCAAACCGAAGCAAAAGTTTTGAAACCGAAACGTGTGTTTATTGATGACTGTAAAATCCATGTCATGGGAGAGTGTAACACTGATGACTGTATTGAAAAGAGTACATTACCCACTCCTACCTGGCTGTTTTCTTTCTTTCTTTTTTTTTACATATATAGTATTGTTTAAGATGAATAAACTCTAGAACCAGGGCTTCTCTAGGTTAAAAATGTTAAATGACTTCCTAGGGGAATTGGGCCATTGTTTAAACCTATTTTGTATATACTATACACTGGGGGCAGATATTGGGTTTTTCTATACGTACATAAGAACACACTATGGAAGGAGAAAAAACAGGGATAGAAAGAAAGAGAAATAGATAGAGAGGCACACCTTGATCAATAAATATATCCTTTCTAGCAGCCACATTGACCAAGAGTCCCTAAATAAGTGCAGTGTTAGCTCCTTCAGCCAATCTTACATTAGCCCATAGCTCTTGGATAGCCTCATATTCACCGCCTGGCTGTAAGAGGTAGTGCCAGCGTAGTCGTCACCTTTCTCTCTCCTCTGATCAACTCATTCTGCTTCATAGACCCCTCTTCTGTTAACTTCATGACACGGGCTCTCTCTGCAGGCTGTCCACAGATTGCCAAGAAACCTGTTGCGTAAGGTGTGAAGTCCACACACTCGTCTTTCTGTCTATGAATTCCTTCACACAGCTTCTTGGCTTTGGTAAACCGCCTCCAGTCTTTGGTTTGTATCTACAGTAGCACAGTAAGTACCAACACATATTAAGTCTACACAATATCTCCCTTTATTCATGTCCTCCATGTACCTCTTCTTGCAGATACTAAACCACACTGTTCGCAGACATCCAGGACTTGTTTGACAGCAGATGGTATGAATTATTTGCTGGAGTCTCATGCAAGGAATCTTGGCATCTTGGTTTTTTGTGGTGAAATATTTATGGGGCCAGTGCTAGCCAGCAGAGAGGGTGCTGTTGTTATGAGGAAGCGAAGGCAGACCACAAGCACAAGAGAGTGCATCTCTCTGCTAGATGAGCTCTGACTGCTCTCTCATGTGCTATCAGCACTGACGTGTCGGTTATGGTTATGCTGAATGTCAGATAGGTTCAGATCGGGGCATGACGAGAAGCCCTCCATGCACACACACGGTAAGAGATAGGCCATCTCACTGTGCCGCAGTCTGCCAAGGCTCATAATGTCTCTGCTGCAGAGACATCTCAACCCCACATCTCAAGAAAACAAGGTTTCGAGTAGCAATGGGGATTTGGATCGAGAAACTTGCTTTGAATGTAAGCTTCAATTGAAAGTGTTTTTAAATATTCACTTAAACCAATGAGCTCTGTTCAAAACTTTATCAAGTGTATATGCATGTAAAAAAAAAGCAATTGAAAATTACGCATTTGTCAGTATTGTTATCACCTGTATCAGATTTACCTGATATTTTGGGATACTTATATTAATAAGATGATGAAAATATTGCACATTTCTGAGGGTGAAAACTCACATTTTAAAAAATGTTGATCAATAATTTGACAGAAAGGAGTCTGTCATTCATACAATCTGTAGTTATTGTGAGTTTATTAAGTTAAATCCAGCTCCAAAGGGTATCATCTCTAAAACTACTTTCACTGCATGATTCAGAACTTTGCTTTCCTGCCATGCTCATTATAATACTAACATCTAACTTTTTCAGGCTAGTTTCATGCATTGTTTAAGCTTTTTCTTAATCTCAAAGTATTCAATCACTTCACACTGATAGTGCAGTTTTAGGTGCTGCATCATTTTACAGGCCGATACAGCCTATCATGTATATACTTCACCTAAAATTAAAGATGCAGTAAAATTAGATAAATAAAGTGGAATGATGTGACTGTAATCAATAACTGTGTTGAAATGTCTTATTTACTCTCTTGTTAATAAATCACTGAGGAGATACTCTGGATAGTAAACCTGATCTGTCTTGTCTGCGGAAATTAAGGCTAATATTTAGCATGTAAGTGCTTTGTTTCATTGTTTGTTGTCTTTTGCTTGCAGCCTGTTAAACAATATTTCAGACAAAGCATGTTGTGTTTTGGAGGCTGGCTGTCTGAGCAGTGTGTGTTCAGTTTTGAAATGCTTATCCTCCCGTTGACAGATGAGATTGGAGTTTTTCCATGACAACGCCTGACTTCGGCCACCTAACAATAGCTTCCCCCGTCTCATGCCTGTTGACAGGACACAACAGGAGTTAATGAGGACGGGGGGGACAGATCCTTCAACTCTGTGAGTGTTGTAGCTGTAAAGAGAAAATTTACATTAAAATGGAAAGAAACGTTTGTTAGATTTCTCTGTAGACTCAGTGGTTGTATAAATGCAAAGGCTGTGTCCAGTTACACACAAAACATTTTGTAAGCTTTTCTGGAACATTTAACAATAAACATCACTCAACAATTCACAGTGTAAAGTACTTTACTAAACTCTGCTGTACTGGGTTATTAATACAAACTCATTTTGTTGATGATCTGGTGTTCTTCTTGAATAAAACACTTTCTGTATGTGTTCTCACTGACATATGGTTTATGGTACCTGCTGCAACTCACTTTACGGTATTACGACACCCTGAATAACAAGAGGAGAGTACATATTCTTTGTTCCACTTGTTTTTTCTGCTCTTTGTCAGACGTGGATCCTGTTAGGGTGGCATTTTGAAAACCTAGGTGGCCTGTCTGCCACCCAATCTGGTTTCTTAGCCCACACTGGGAGAAGGAGCCAGACCAGCCTCCTTAGATTAGCATCAATCCCTGAAGGCTATTAAAAAGCCATTTGTCTCAATACAAATGGCAGTCAGTCATAGGCAGCCCAAGTGTTGCTTGTTATATTTTAACCCTGTAGATTCTCAGTCTGCCAAAACCCCCAGCCTCTAGTGTTACACCAGAGGCTAAGGTTTAAAGACAAGCTGAATGAACCAGCTCACTGAAACAAGGGGTGCTACCAACTGATTGTTCAATTGTTAATTCCTACATTTATTTAAGAAAGCATTTCATTTCCATCAATTAAAAAAAAAAATACAGAAAAACAAAATAAATGTTAAAGATGTCAAAACTGATGATCAATGTGACAGGAAATATTTGATAGATATTGGAAATACACTTCGGATTTTAATATGGGAAATTAGAGCTGAATTATTAGGAAATACCATAAAATCTGAAATAGAAGTTGTACCAGTAAATACAATGAAGTTTTGCCCAGAGTCCTGCCACCATCCTCAACTAATCACTTGTTGTTTTGAATGGAGTCTTTTCAATCAGACAAGCACCCCGTTTATTTACCTATTGAATATACAGTTTTCTTCAAATGCATGAGTATGACCTAATGATGGAGAAAAACTGTTACAAACTGTTGTCAAGTGGTCCACATTGTAATACTATATATCCCAGCATGCTTTTGTGTAGTAAAGTGGTCGCTTGCTAAAGTAAAATAGCATAACTCAATCAGAACGTAACTTTCTGCATTTTTATACTGGTATATAGCCATTGAATGGATGCAGCTCACTTTACACAACAAGAGGTCTTAATGAAGTACCTAATGCACCACATTTTATGCTAATGATCTCACTGCATTGTTGACTGTAAAACTTTTTAAGGTTTCATCAAGTTAAATTAATGTAGATCATCACATACAATACATTGAGTATGTTTTTGTAAAAGCTTTAAAATTAGATCAGTATTCTAATCAATCAATTGAAATGGAAAGTTAAAGGTCTGGGTCTGTTTCTGTAGGATGCAGAATCCCAATGGGACTTAAATTCAGCGTAAAAGTCATGGCAATAAAGAAGTGCTACAAATAGGACAGTAGCCAGGGGTTTAAATTCTACTTAGCAAAAGTGATCCATATTATTGAGCACTTTGAGCTTTAAACTCTCTACCTGATCACTTGAAACTGAGAGCTTCTAAATCCTGGGTAATTGAGCAACAAAGCAAAAACTGTGAGGAAAAACTGCATAAGTAGGGTTTTACTTGCTATACTCGTGATGACACATGGTAAAATGTGATGTTCACAGAATGTCAGATACATCAAATCTACTACAGGATATTTGGGTTGATTTAATCCTTTAATTAAATTTAGCTAGATCGTAACAATAACAAGACAATCCTACAGTGCAAAACTTTTTCAACATACAGTACAGTAAGAACAACAATCTCTATTTTTACATGATACTTCAGCTGCCTCTCACCACTCTTTCCTCTAAATTGTTCATCCACACTAAAAAAAGTGACCTCATCCTGCACTGGATGCTGTTGAAGGTTAGCATATGACCTGAGTAAACAAGGCCAGAAAAGTGGCTCATCACTGCATCGTCTTTGTTGGGACTGAGACCAGAGAGAGAGTGGTGAAGAGAATGACGAATGACAACAGCAAAGGAGAAAGAAAAAGAGATAACGATAGGGACAAAGAGAGTTTGAGAGCAAGAGTTGTGGAAAGCGGGCAGGTTGGAGTGTGCTGGCCGGGCCCCAGCGGAGCCATCGATCCAGGCTGGCCTTACATCAGAGACAGGAAACCTGAGCTGCATGCTTCATCACCTTCCCCATGGAGTCCTCCCTCTCTCCTCTCCTCTAAATTCTTCCCTATAACCAGCTCCTCTCCTCTGAATCCTCCCTTATAACCATCTCCTCTCTCCTCTCCCCTGCTCTCTTCTCCTCCCCTCCTTTCCAAGGCCTGACAGCCTCCTCTCCATGCTGCTGTCAATTCATCATTCTCCGGCTGCACCCGGCGCTAAGTGCACAAAGTCGTCCATTCACAACCACTCATTCATTAAACTCCCAGTGCGTGTGCATGTGCACTTGTGGTTTTCTGTGTGTGAACATGTGTGCACATCAGTCTGTATAATAAGCACAACCTGTCCTGCCTGTCTGCTTAAGCTATTGTTTTGAAAGGAGGGGGGGGTTTAATATGGAGGCCAGTGCCATGAGACTCAGGGGTAACAAGGTTAGGTTATCGAATTTGTTTAGGCGTCACTGTCTCCTGTGGGAGTCAGCTCAACTCCCCCACACTCCACTACCTCACCCTCATCTCTCACCCCGCTCATGCAAAAATATCTCAGCAGGCTGTGTTGTGTAGCAGCTTGGGTGTTGGCTTATGTGTGTTTAATGACACTGTAATACTCCAGTTAGTACAGTTTAAAAATGTTATCATACTGCTCTCTAATTAGCTACACCAAACAGTTAAAGGCTAAAGCAGTCACTCAGTGTCTGAAGTTTCACTGCTGACTCTGGCAACTGAGGCTGTTTTTTAAGTAATTGTACAATCAGGTCAAGACAACCTACATTCAAACACAGTTAATAAGTGAGCTAGTTCTTCCTTTTTTCCAGGGGCAGCTTTGTTTTTTCTCCCCCCTCTGTGCTTTAAATGTGATATTTTTCTTTAGCAGTTAGCAGAGTCACAGTGGAAGCAAAACCAGTCCAGTTTGTGCACTTCACCTGTACAATAATGTTCATAAACAAAAACAAAACATGTAAAAAGTACTGATCAGGTTGTAATGGCGGATTGGAACCCTGACAGGGTGAGCAGGACATAAGGGAAGAGGGGCCGTCTATTAAACTCACTCACTCTGTGGGCTGCATAATACTGTAACGGTTAACTCTATAGCTTTCATAAACTAAGCTAACTTTATTTATATTACTCACATTAAACTGAGCATCTCCTGATATGAGCTAACTTCCCAGTGAGCACTATCAGGGAAAAGTTGAAATCAGGTCAGGAAGCTAATTTATGAGATACAGCTTGAAAATCACTGTCAATATGTGTGATGAATCTTGTATCAGAAACCCTGGTTGAATCAGGTGAAATACAGACAATAGACAAAATGTTTACTTTTGAACCATTATTGAACATCTTTTCATTAGAAGCCAAACATCTGGAATGTTGTTTTATACATTAAAATACTTAGCTGTTAGTATTTACATGTAACTGATCATTTACAGTGATGGTGAAGTGAGACAAAGGGAACACAAATGCATGAATTGGGAGTTTTCTTCCTCATTACTGTACAAGTTATTGACATTTCTATATTCTGTCTATAAGTCTTTAAAAAGAAGTTTGTCTCTTGTTGTTTTGCTTGTGCATTTTCTGCAGTTTAAGTCCCTTCCCTTGGTTTTCCCACTGTAAACAAACCAATGTCAAATTAATCTTTCCACGCCTCAGTTACAGTTAGTCCTCCAGAGTGTGAATAGAGCCACATCAACAGCTCTGTTATTCATAACAACAGTACTCAACTGAGAAATAACAGGCTGTTTAAATTAACTGTTGATGTGTAATGACCAATCAGAAATAAGTACTTAACACAGCTGCATAATAAAGCTAAATTAGTTGTTAAAATGGCTCTGAAGAATGAATATGAAGGAAACAATATATCTTGCTGGCTTTACTCCCACTGTTCATCAACAAAGTTGTTCAATCTGTTTGACCATTTCCACACTGGTGAGTTGTGCAAAATACAATACAAAAATTACAGTGTTGTTTTTTTCATCAAGCTGTATGGACATGTGGTTCTGAGAGGATGGGCCCCACTGATATATGCGGTAACTTTTTTCAATAATGGAACTGTTTTCTTAGCGAAATAATGCTTAATTCATGTTGAAGTAATGCATGACTCATGATGAATTTATGTATGAATTAATAATTAATTCCTGTTGTTCACCATGAACTAATAATAATAATAATATAATACATCATTAGTTAAGGTATGGTAATTAACAGTTACTTCATATATAAGTTCATATATGACCAAAATGATATATCTATGCTTTCTTTCACTAACTTACAGATTAATTGAAAATCGGTACATTAACTTGTAATTTTAGTATCCGGGGAATCCCCAGGCCACGTTTGTTCTGGTACCATTTTTCAGGGACCACAGATTCTACAACACACACTGATCCTATCAGTTTTCAGGAGGAGACATGAGCCTAATGAATAACCCAAACAGCACAAACACACTTTTTCTCCTTTCTCATAGTGTATCGATTTATTCTGTCGGTATCATACTCTCACTTTCTGCCACATACACACATACATTTGCGGTCTGTCCCTCCTCACACATCACCCCCAATCAAGACTACATATATCCAAAAGTGAAACAGCATTAACAGAGAGTAGTCCTCTTGAATTCCCTCTCTTTTTCTTCATATCTTCATCCTGAACATCCTGTTTGTCTGCTGTCCAGATCAATGCTGAGGAATTCCCTGGATGAGAATGGTGGAAGAAAAAGAAATATATACATTTTCCCATGAATAATGCATTGGCTAAGATCTTGCAGAATGACATCAGTGTGTGTGTGTGTGTGTGTGTGTGTGTGTGTGTGTGTGTGTGTGTGTGTGTGTGTGTGTGTGTTCTTTTGTACTGGGGATTAACTAAAGCCTCTGTGTTTTTGTTCTGTTGTGTATAATAATAAAAATGTCATCATGACGTTATAGGTTTGTAATTTTATCCTGTTTTTAAAGAACTCTCTCCTCCAGTAAAAATTAAAGAAAACAAAGGAACCAATTTAAGCAGGCAGATGTGAAACACTATGATATATTACCCAAAAGAACACTTTCACTGTTACTATGACTAACTTGACTGTTCTTGGAGGGCATTAGCCCTTAACATGCATGACTAGCTGGTGCATTTGGGCCCTCCAATGAATTTTTCAGTAACACAGGTAGGTTCAGGAGCCTGATAAAGAAGGAAAAATGCAGACGCTAACAGAAGCTGAAAGCCCGGGCTTTAGTGTCTAGGCAAACAGATTCTGGGATATAAATAATGTAAAAACCTGAGAAGAGGAGATGCGTAAATAGCTGAGAGAATAAGAGGGGGATTTGACATCCCGTGCTGATGGCAATAAGGAAAAAATGACTGGTACATGGACCAGCTTTGTGAGTTAGAAATGCTTTCTATCATTTTCACTGCTGCTCATCTAACAGTGTTTATTTCTTTTGAATGATAAAGAGATGGATGAGATCTGTTACTGTGATTGTCAGCAAGTTCAATTAAAGGCCTGAACAAGGAGGTATGAGCCCATATCCCAATACTGTCCCAGCAGTCTGTATAGATCTTCAGTACATTTGTACGATTTATTTATGGATCTTCAGGAAAAAACAGAAGACTTCTTCTTTTGCTATCAAAAAAAGGCTAACGCTCCTCCAATTTTCAATTCTGACTGTGTTGAAGTATTTGTGGCATCATAACTGGATGTACACGTGAACTCAAAATAAACATTTTCCATAGTTGTAGGAATTGAATACCCAGACTTATTTTTGTGTTTTACAAACGATACTTTCCAGTAAATTAGTCTTGGTTAGTTTGGCCTTTCCAATGGATTTATTAGAAATGAAAAAATGTTGGAAACCATCAGACTCATCCTTTAGAGACAAACAATGCAGTCATCAGCTACCGGCCAAAAAAGCCACCAAACCATCTCTATTCAATGAAGAGTCTTCAGGGTAGGCCTCGCTTCGCCCCCCACACAGCCAGGGAGTGAGTAAATGGTCATCATGATCAATATCTATTTCCTGTGGTGTCAGGTTTCAGAATAATGTCCATATTGAACCAATGTTTCAGCAGACTCCCTCCACAGTTTCTCTCTCCCAGCCGTCCAGCGTTTCCGTTGCTGAAGGAGAGAAAATCCCTACAAATCAGATTAAACAAATGATTTTCAGAGAAGCCATTGATCATCCATCTTGCCCTGCTGGCCTAACTGGGAGATCCTAACAGTACAGAGTGGGCATCTGAGAAGGGAATGTGCCTGTAATCTGGTTTGCAATTCCTGTTTATCCTGCACAGATCAGCAGTGTTAACTTAATAGGTGGAAACTCTTGATCTCATTCTTACTGAGCTTTAGAAAACCCACCCTAGAACAAGATCCATGTGTAATGCAAGGGAGAGGAGCTTCTGATTTTAAATAAGAAGAAACTGTAACCTATGATCTCAGTTAAAGCAGCTCACCTTTTTGACATTTTGCATGACACTGATTATATTAAATTTACTGTTGGTCAGGCCACAGATTTTTATCAGTGAGCACAGTAAATCCAGAAGTGATTTGAGGCTGGTTTAAGCACTCAACAGAAAAAAAAAAGGTTTGACATTAACACCCCCAAGATCAAAGAACTCAAACACATATTTTGTTTAAAGGTTGAATTCCGTCCGTGAAATATACTGTAGAGATTTACGTTTTATTAACACAGGCTGCACAGTGGCGCTTCCAGAAGTTGACAAGGTCTGGGGGTTAAGCCCAAACTATCTGGGCCTGAGCTTTGGGTGGGGCCAGGTTTTTTTTTTACTGTCATTCTGTATTGCTCAACCTGCCTGGCTTTCATTTAATGTATGTGCATTGAAAATATTAAAGTGTGTGTGTGTGTGTGTGTGTGTGTGTGTGTGTGTGTGTGTGTGTGTGTGTGTGTGTGTGTGTGTGTGTGTGTGTGTGTGTGTGTGTGTGTGTGTGCTAAGAATATACAGCTTTTGAGACATGCTCATCTCCTATTCTTTACTTTTTTTGACAGCTGTAATCATAGTGTCAACCAAACAGGAATAAATCAGCAGGCTGGTTACAGATTAAATGTAATTAAATATACATTTAAACATCTATTTAGGGATCATCAGGTATTCTGACCATCAAGCTTTTCTTAAAATTATATCAGTTTCCCAAGTATCCCCTGTACCTTTGCTTACACAATTTTTGCCTACACAACAAAAATCAATTGTTAAACATTTTCCCCTCATGCTTGTCCATGATGGCCGACAGTGGTAATAGTGCTGCTATGGCCTAAACACCTTCTATAAGAACAACTGGCTACCATTTAGAAATAATGTCAATGTTATGTTTCCCCTAAAACAAAACCTGAAGGACAGGGGTCACAGTGTGGGAAACTAACAAAAACTGCACTGAAAAAGAAAGTTAAAAGGAAAATAAAAACAGCTTCTGTTTTCTGAAAGGTGTTGTAGGAAGTATGACCCCACACAGACACCCACTGATTCCATCAAAGGTGAGACAAAGGAATTTGATTCAAACAAAAAGGAAAAGGAAATGGGAGGGGCGCCGTTGGCCTAGCGGTCAAAGCGCACCCAGTATAGAGAGGCTATAGCTTGTTGCAGCGGTCCCACGTTTGACTCCTAGCCTCTACTATTTGCTGCATGTCTTCCCCCAATCTCTATTCCCCACATTTCTGGTCCCTCTCCAGCTATCCTATCCAATAAAAGGCAAAAATGCCCAAAAGCATGACTTAAAAAAGAAAAAGAAAAATGGGAGTCATTGACTGAGGGTAAAGAAAATGATTGTCAAAAGAAGAACAGAACTCATGCACCCAAACTCAAACGCTTAATCATGTGTTCAAAGACAGCCAACTGAAGTTGGTGACCCTCTTGTAAGCAAATCCTAACTGAGCAAAGAGACCTCCTGATATAACCTCTCCCAGCTGGTTGCCACCAGCTGAGGGAGATCACAGGTGCTCTCAATATACGCTGATGAGTGAGACAACTTGTGGACCAGATTTGAATCGCTCAACAAACAAACAAAACTACTTTAATTTAGTAAATTAAAGTTAATTTAAACACACTTGCCGAAGACCAAAACAAATGCAACAAAAAAAAACCAACTATGCTGCAGCCAAAAGAACATGCAGCAAAAAAACGAAACAAACGCATTATAAGCAAACGGGCTGCAAATACAATCAACTATGCAAACACAGGAGCACACAATCCAGACACGGAATCAAAACAAAAAACAGCTGGATGTAGTTATCACATTGGAATTGCTCCAGACCTTCATGAGCGCTACAAGGTACAGCTTTGTCTTTTGCGGCAGAAAGAGGAAGACGTGACGTAAGGTGGGTGTGAATTAAACCCGATGTGTTTTTTTTTCTATTGAGCTTTTTTGCAAAAATTATAATAAAAGGTAAGAACTGATGTAATCTAATCAAAAGATGAACATTAGATTAAAGGTAGTCATGTCAATTCTGGTATTGCTTATTTTGATGTACATTGCAGAGGGTTGACTGAAATGAAACCACAGCCTAAGTGAATAAATGTGGCAGGGAAGAGAAGAGGAAAATGATGGAGCTACTGGCTCTTAATCAGAATCAGAATCAGAAATACTTTAGGAGGGAAATTTGCATGCTGCATTTCATTGATTCAGCATGCATCAATGAAATGCATATTATAAAAATTGACTCTTTTTTTAATTTCCAGACGATAATGAGCATTTTCAGGTATAAAAATATACTTATCCATGTCACTAAAAGCCTTTGGATACAATCTCATTTCTTCAGTTCATGTTGTTTTTAAAAAAAAATATTTACTGCATGTTTGGGTTGTTGCATGTGCTTTTAAATTTGTGTATTTTTTTCTTTAAACAAATACCTACAAATGTTGGGATTGTGCCACAACTCCAGCAAAGCTATCATGATTTTTTTCTAACATTGGAAACTTGTTTTCATCAGTGAAATTGCTCAGAAAGACTTGTATACTCAAGCAGACACAAATTACATAATCCACACTCTAAAGTTCTAAAAATGTCAAAGTATCCCAATTATTTTTACTCTTACATTGTTATTGTTATTACTCTGTCAGAAAAGATTCAAGGCCAATTAAGAAAAATATTTTTCAAATGAAGCCTCATTAGTCCGATGTTGATGGTTATGAAGTAGCACTAGTGACTGTGATGGAGGCTGGACCTTCCTGTTATTGGCTCTCTCCAGCAGGAGTCTTTGTTATACTAAACACCAGCTCATGTAAAATACATTTCTACATCAGTAAACTGAAATTATTACTCTTATGGGACACAAAAAGGCAAGAACCCATGCAAAGCATAAGCCAATCAATGTACTGTCTGTGCTAAAAGCACAAATCTGGGAAGGGTGTACCTACTTAAAAGCCTGCACATTTATGCCTTAATCAATTTATGGGTGTACTGGTCATTCAGCTTAAGCCAATAAACTGCTGGATTACCTTGAAATACTGCTTGGGCCATTGACCAGCAGTGTTTATGATGCGAATTATTAGATGTGTGTGTGTGTGTGTGTGTGTTTGCGTGCATGCGTGCATGCGTGCGTATGTGTTTTTTCTGTTAAGGTTTAGGCATATATGATTACTGGTTACTATAATACACCATGAGAGTTACACTGAAAGCACAACACTATGCTCCTGGACCAAATTAAACGATGCATCACGATGAAGAGTAAAATGTAGAGAGCAACATTTTATATTAATAAGTCCCTATTATATAACAGGCAGTGGGGCATCTACACACTATTATGAACTCTTACTTCAAACTACTGAAAACGTCCTGACACTTTCAAGTTGAGCTGAATAGGTAAACACAAACAATGAAAATTTTCACCTGACTTTATCAAGATTGTTTCCTACCAGTGTCTCCCTCAGAAGATGTTTTACTCAGGGGGAGTAAAACATCTTCTGAGGGAGACACTTCACAGAATGAACAAAAACATCCTGGGTTGAATAAGGAGAATCATTTTACAGATGAGAATAGTGAAGATGTCTGCATGTGACTATTTACACAGCACTGAAAGAAATGAAAAAATTGTTATCAAAGTGTACATCTATGTTGCTTCACTGCCATTGTGTTATAAACATTACATTGTGGCCTGCGTATTGTTGAGGCATTGACACTTCTGATGTCATGTCTTGCCTCCTGAGACTCATCTCCTGCCCCCATCCTTCACCAACCTCAGAACACTTCACACTGTGAGGGGCATGTATGGAAATTTCCAATATTGCAACATTGCATATGTGACAGAGGCTTTAGAGTGATAGCATACTTAATGTCAACAACCTTATGGAGTTGAAACAGTATCAACTATTCCTCATGTAAGATTTCTGCTTACCATTTCACTCCATGTCAAATAAAGAGTCAGAATTCAACTTCTGACTGGCACTGTCAGTTATGTTTGAGCAAACCATGAACAAACCCAGGTTTGGCTTCCTTAAAGGGGACATATCACGCTTTTGTCATCAATATATATTGGTCTAAGAGGTCCCCAAAACATGTCTTCAAAGTTTATGCTCAAAAAAACACTTTGAAATCAGATTTTGGCATGCCTGAAGAGTCCTCTTCTTCATTCCTCATCAGAACACTCTGTTTTCCCTCTGACCACGCCCCCTCCGGAAGTGGATATGCCTCGGCTCTCCAGCACGTTGATCTAATGTTTACATGTTGGCTGAATGTACACGGCTGCTCAGAGATCGCGTTACTTCAACCCTCTGAATCTGATCCTGACGGAGAGGCGCCTGTAGCAGGACCTTTCTGAACGATTGGTCATAGATTTTGTGTTTCTTGTTTTATTTATCAGTATGTAGACGTGTGTCTTGGTACACAGCTACGAACATGTAGCTATGTGGCTATGCTAACTAGCGCTAGCACTTATCCATGATAAATAAAAATCATCCACTAGATCTTCAAATCTGCAGACGTGGGGAGTAAAACCGACCTCTACCAGAAAGGCAGCAGGACCTTTTATGAAGGATTGGTCACAGATTTAGTGTTTCTTGTTGTTTTATTTGTCAGTATGTCGACGTGTGTCTTGGTACACAGCTGTAGCTGTAGCTACAGCTACAGCTACAGCTATGAACATATAGCTATATGGCTATGCTAATTAGCGCTAGCACTTATCCATGACAAATAAAAATCATCCACTAGATCTTCAAATCTGCAGACTTGGGGAGTAAAACCGACCTTTGTGTTTATTAAGACAGCCTACAACTAGCATGCCTCCCTCCTAAGCTCCTTGTTAGCACACATTTGTGCAGGTAATGAAAAACGGAGGAGGGATTCAGTATTATTTTATACAGTCTATGGGCTGAACAAGCTCCGAGCTCTGACTCCGTGACAGACCGGATATTGTTGTTACGTAACAAAAACACGGAAGTCTGAAACGGCTCGTTTCACACACATTTACAGAAAGGTGTAGAAATCAAAACAGGGGCAGAATGGATTTTTTTCATTCTCGGGGGGTTTGTAGACATGCCAGGGACACATATTTCAGGTAAAGAACCATTAAAAAGTCAATTTTGCATGATATGTCACCTTTAAAACATCGATTCTGATAGTCACTTCTGTGTGTGCACCAAAGACATGCATTAGATTATTTTACAACTAAAAAACATTCAGTTTAGGAAAACCGGAATAGAGGACACTGAAATGCCTCTATGACTACAATTCTTTAGCAATGTGTTCAGAGTTTCCAGCAACAAACTCCTTTTAAATTATATTAAAGTAATTGAATGACACTGTTGATGTATCCCTCTGATTACACAGCGTAACATAGCTACCCTTACATTAAGGTAAATCATTTCACAGTGCAAACAACAAATGACCTCCAAACCCCAGACATTCTGCACGTGAGCAGGCTGAACATTTGTAGGCAAATGCAGGTCACAACACACATGCACCTTTTCTATCTCACTTACAGGCTACGTGCTTCTGTCCAATACTCACTGGGTTTTATTTACAGACTCTCACACTTTCCCTCTGCCTTCCTGTCCTCCTGTACGCCCACTCCTTTCTCTCTTTCCCTCTTTCTCTCTCACTCTCTCTCTCCCTCTTTCATGCCCGGGCTGACAGGAAGTGTCAGGTCAGGCCGGGTTATTTCAGGCTTAATTGGGAGATTGATGTTCCTCCAGAAACCTGGCACCTTGACATGCCTTTCATCCTCTCTCATGCACTTCCTCCCAAACGCAGAGCCAGACATGGTGACGGCTCACTGAAACACAGAGAACTGTCCTTTTTGAGGACTTTCTCTCAGCCAGTCATGGGCAGGGATGACACCAGAGGGATAGACAGGACCATTGGGGGAAGGCTGCAAGCAGTCAGAGGATCTCTGAGGAAATCACTGCTGCTGATTTTATCCACCACAATTCCAAAGCATTAGACTTAACTATTACCGAGTCTTTTGAAATGCTGAAAATAAAAGAGTATCCTCCAATGGGCTCAAAGAAAAGGGGCATCCATCCCGGCTAATGGAGCTATTTATAGTAAATGTCTAGAGGGGTACAGTGGCTCTATCATGTCCCCTGTCACAATGCCATGTCCGAGCAGGCTGTAACCTGAACCTCACGTCCAGGACTTTTAAAACACAAGGAACAAGCTTTTGGGGCAGGTAGGGTTGGTGGGGCATGTCCTGACCAGTGTGCTGTTTGAATAAAAAGTGACTCGAAAGGGTCTGGTCAACTTTTAAAGTTGTCTGTTAAGCCAGGTTTCAAATGCCTTATATATCACTCTATAGCCCAAATGTTTAGACCATTTTTTATTTTTGGTCTATAGAGAAGTGTCTTAACTCGTACCTTCGTGCAAATATCTTCAGAGATTTTAAAATCAATTGTACTACTTCCTTAAAAACGAAAACATTATTTCCCACTTCGTGCATGGGTTCAGAACAAGCGACAGCCTCCGGTCTAAAAATATGAGTCCAATGCTGAAGTGCTAAAAACTGCAGTTCATCGAGGAACCGCTTGAGGCTGGCTCCGGAAGTACCAGAAACCACATACACACCAATTCAAAAAAGATGATCTTTGCAGCATTAATAAACATGTTTACAGTCTGGTTCAAAAAACGTCTTGGCCCCAAGAAGCTAATCTCTCTATCGGCACACACTGTACGGGGGGTGAATTTTTTCTAACGCAACGGTTCAGAAGAATTAAGATTCCGAGTTTTTGCCCAAATAAGGACATGACTGGCGTGACTCCCGGTCGGGAACACATAGCTGTTGGCTAGGAGGCTCAAACTACGTCACACTCTGCCTGGTTCAGTTCCGCATTTCCAATATGGCTGCCACCGTCGATTGGCTTTAAAACAGCTCTCAGGAACAGATGGGTGACATCACGGATACTACGTCCAGATTTTATACAGTCTGTGGTCCAGAAGTTTAATTTGATTAGTCCAGCGACATGTTTTTAATGGGACTTCTGCATGTTCACTCTTAATGTGAAGTAGTCTGTATAAAATTGTTCACAGCTTTGCATGCATTGTTCAGAGTAACTGTGACATGGTTCCTGAAGGTGGATGTTGATCATTCACTAATTTCCTAGATTTACTAAAATCAATCTATAGATGAGTTTAGTAGTCGGCCATTTCATTGTTAAACGTTTTTTGATAACCATTAATTGTTCTTTGGTGCCATTATCAAGACAACATTTCCTTTTCATATTGACCCATGATTGATGGACCAAAAATGTGTGCAGAACTTAAAATATTCCTGATGGCTTCAGCTGTATAGTTTATTTTCAATTTGGCTCATAAAAATGCCCTTTTGATTTGGTGGTGGAGTGATTTGATGACTGGTTATCTGCAACTCTGAGAAAATATGCCCAAAATGTTCCACACTGCCTTGGACTACAGTGCTGACTTAATGATTGGTTGTCTGGCTAAACCAATCATTAAAGAATTCATTCAAGAAAATTTTAATTTATATTGTTAAAATTAGGTTTGTCACATTTCTGAAATCTAATATAAAGGAAAACATAACATAACATAACAATTATTTTGGCTGCCTGAGAATGTAAGCAAATGAAACTTGTGAAACACTGGGAACAAATCACTACAGTGATTACAGTAACCCTTTAACAATGTATAGCCAGGCTGTGCTAACCTTAAGGCAAACTTGCAGTCTGTTTTTGGCACAGCTACAGTGAACTAAAATCTGTCTGAGGAGATCTCACTCAGAACAACCGCACCAGCAGCCACAGCTAGATAGCTAGATGCCCATCCAAGACTAGATAGGCAGCTGAAATTACCAATTAGTTTACCAATTGGCTGCAGCGGATTCGATTGGTTTGTAATTAATTCTAGTTACTGGCCCGTAGAGCAGGACGGATGGCGCCATGCCTTTGTCCTACTGACACACTATCCCACAGAGCTGAGCCCCGGGGGGAGGCAGCGGACATCAATACAGGCCCCTGCAGCTACTGAGCCCCACACACACATACGCACAACTAAGAGACAGCCCGCTCACACACACTAAGACACGCAATACCTTACAAACACACACACACACACACACACACACACACACACACACACACACACACCAAACGGACCCCTACGCAGCGCTCGGCTGATTCCGGAGAAGGCGAAACCTCAACCGCCTGAGAAGGTGCTGACGACAAACAAAGACAACAGAAATCTTGTGTTTCGAGACCCTGACCCCCACACACACTTGTGCATGTGTATGTGTACGTGTGGACAGGTGTGTGTTTGTGTAGAATAAGGGGGAGACAGCTCAGAATTGAGACTGGGGGCTCTGACGGGTAGGTTAGAGAGAGAATTTTATACCTTTTATATATGCTCCTGCATTTATTTAATAGAAGTTACCTGACACATTTTTGAATGTGCATGATCAGGTGTGTGTAGCCCTGTGTGTGTATCAGTGAGTGTGAAAGAACAGTGTAGCAGCAGTGGCCCAGAGAGGAGGTCACATGGTTCATTGATACCTCCCACATTGAAGGTCAAGGCTTCTCCACCCAGGAGCAGAGGAGGGGAGGTCGAAACAGATCAATGATCCAGATAAAAATACTCTGCACCTCAGCTAGTCTCCTTTATAAACACACGTTCACACACACATTTTCTCAAACATATTCACACACCATCCACAAATGACTTCAATCCAACTACAAATGATCCTGGCCTGCTTTAAATGAAAGTGATATCAAAGCGAATGCTTTCAGCAGTGACTGCTGGCTTTAAGGATAACGATACAGAAATGGAAGACCATTAAAAAATCATAACCACTTGAACGATGAGGTCTCTCTTGTTGTTCTGGGACTAAACCTTCTGCAATCAAACAACCGTTTCCACTCAATAAAATGGAGGAGTTTGGACGGGAAAGTTACTGCTACCTAATTTGAAGAGGAAAAAAACACCTAAGAAGTAAAAAAAAAAAAAAGACATGCAGGGCAAAGCAAGATGCAACTAAAGGTGCGTTGATTGGACAAGTTAAAAAGTAATACACTTATAGTTCAAAAGAGTACTTAAAACCAAAACATCATATACAATACTTAACATCAGTCATTTTTAATGTTTAATATAAACTTTTTAATTTGTTTTGGTGTGTTTGAAAGTCAGATATGTTGATCCGGCTTGACTAAGTAGTCAGAGTCAGATTTGTCTGTTGGATTACTTTTGTCTTTTAAAAAACAAAGTTTTTAGGGGGGGCATCGTGGGCATAATGGTCTAAGTCCACTCCCCATACAGAGAGGCTATGGTCCTTGTTGCAACGGTCATGGGTTTGACTCCCAGCCTTGAACATTTGCTGCATGTCTTTCCCTACTCTCTACACCCCACATTTCCAATCTCTCTTCAGTGGGCCTAGCCATTAAAGGCAAAAATGCCCTAAAATATAACATTAAATTCATATTTATATATTTTTTTAATGGTATATTTTTGTGTTTATAAATTATACTAAACAACGTTACAGTGGAAACACCACTGAGTCACTCTGCGGATTATTTCTATCATTGTTCAGGGCTTAAGCATAGACAATGTTGAGCTGGAGACAGATTAAATAGATGAAGTAGCCATTGGTTTCAAAAGTGCACAAAAAGACAGCTACATTGTAGTACTTCTAATTTGATTGGTAGTCTCAGTGAACATTTTCCTGAGTTCATGGTCTCAATCACAGCACATTTTCTTTACTCCAACTACTGTAGTAAAAATGAAAAGGCATCAAAGCATTCCTTTTTTGTGACTGTTGAAAAGGTACAAATGTACAATGATGTGTAAAACTTGGTGGCACAAGGTACATGCCCACCTCAGGCTAGGATTGGATAGGGATGTGGTTGGCAACAGCCTCTCACACACCACCACATGGCAACCACCCTGACAACTTCCTGTCTGCAAGAGTGATCGCAAGTAATATCGATCGTGAATAGAAAATTTGTTCACTTTATTGGTGTGGATTTGAATACCAGAATGCTCTGTGATAATTCGCTTAATTCGTGCAAATAACTTGCTCATTCGCTAGTACTTGAATACCAAAAGACTAGCGGTATGCATGAGCCAGGTTAACGCCCCAACAAAGCATTAAATTTAATGGCAGATGACACCACCATTACAGTTGCTAACAGCAGGATTTTTATATTTTATAGGTCTTCTACTAAAGAAACTACTGAAACTAAGACACACCACATGCATTTACCCGGTTCAAGATCTTAAGCCAGACTTTCCCATCATCCTTATTGTTATCTTTGACGATTGACTTGCTGATTCTACATTCTTTAATGAAATGTCCATTTCTTACGCTGAAAATTAGTTTTTTCTTGATCTTCTCTAAGTCACACCAGTACCACTCACCATGCTTAGTGTTGTTTATGCATAGTAGGCATGCGCAATTCAAATTTGTTGTAAAGGTGTTTTCCAGGAGGTTCCCTGGACATATGACGTTATACACAAGCCTTGCTTTCATGGCACAATTGGTTAATTGGCCAATTATTTGCAGTCGTGCATGCGGTTACTGCTACGGCCAAATTTGCTGGTCCATAATGGTACGTTAAGACTAATGGTCCCGTTTGTGTAATGGCTGGACGTGCATACAGGCCCTGATAGTGAGTACAGGTCATGAAGCCTCATCCTATTAGGGTTAGCTTTCCCTCATAAGACACCTCGTCAGCGGCTGGCAAACAATCAAAGTAATCCAAGATGGCGTCCAGTTGGTAACTTTAGGATTAGTACTGTCACCCAGCTACTGCTAGCTAACTTTCTGCTAGCAGTTTAGCTGCACCAACCAAACACATCACCCCTGTTTACAAACACAAAATTACTCTACAGCAAAAATGCTGAGCTTGGTGCTTCAAAAGGGGGTCCACAAACCAATAGGTGAAGCCAAGGTGCCCACATCCACTTATTTTTCGACAGTATGTGACTGGAGAGCACGAGAGAAAACCAGACAAGACTGCTGCTCATGAAAGACGACAATGTGTGATTTATGTGAGCAGAGTGAGGAGTGGTAATTGAGAGTAAAGCTCCACAATGCTTTTAGTTAATGACAAGTCTACTAGTGAAAGATGTCTGCATCACCACTGCTCCTTATTATGTATGCTGTTTAACACAGTGAAGTGTACTTGGCTGGGGAGCCCCCATCAGGAAATGAATGAAGATGATGTTGAGAAAGGATGAGGGCTGTGGCAGCCATAAGCAGACTGACAAGATCATATGTTATAACCTCTTCAGGTAATGTTATTTAATGGTGATCTGAACATTACATCAAAGGATGTTGACAAAGAAATGATAATGTTGGATGGTGAACAAGGTACAGCTCAGAACATAAAATCATTTGCAACACAACAACAGTTCTGCTTTCAGTTCATTTCAGTTCAGATCTCAATAACAACGCCACTATGTTAAAATGCTGCCTGAGTGACAAAGAGCCCCCAAGTCAGTCGGGTAAGGAATGGCCAATTCATCTGAGGAAATGAATGAGCAACACATCTGATCTCACCGCACTCCTCATCATCAGCTATCAACTGCAAAGACGGATGAGTGAATCCACCGCAGGAGAGTCAAAATCAATATTGATACTATCTTTCACCCTGAGACAACTGCTGGCATGATACTGTTTGTTATTGGGATACATAAGAAATATATCCTATTGAGCTAATCTACCTCATCACAGCACAGGATCAGACAAAAAACCTCCCTTACCTGAGGGGAAATATCAATGAGTGTTTTATTCTGTCCAGGCTCCAATGTGTTTGGTTACTGCTTGCAGTCATTAGCTAGATATGAGACATTTATTCTACTACATCTTTTGTAGACAAATCAATGACATGGAGATGGTTTAAAGTTTTCATTCTCTTGGTTAAAGCAGTCTTTGTCTTTTTAAAACTACTTCCGTTATTACAATCTGAGTGTAAACACCTGAGCTTATTCTAAAATCAATAAACATTTTCAACATAAAACATGAATACAAAACAGTGGTACATCACTCAGTACTAAGACTATTTGATTTGCCAGATAATTCAAAGTATTGTCTCATGTGATTTCACCAGGAAGTATATGGTACCACTGCTGTTAGAAGCTCTGCTGTCCCTGGTGAGGGAACAAAACAATGGAAACAATCAAAGTTCACACGTCTTTGAGCTGACATTTCACTATTGGTAATTTGAAGTAAACAAAATATTTTAGTTAATGAATGTTGAGTCAATGTAGCATGTGATCTGTCATGGTCTGGGTGTGTGGACCAATATAAACAACTTCGACGGTGACTTGTCCAGCTGATACGGACGTGCTGGACTCCAGCGGCAACAGCTTCTATGACTCGTCTCATTACTATCACTTCGCTCTCTTACTCCCCTCTATCTGTCTTTCCAGACCCAACTCGGTCGAGGCATGATGGCTGTCTAACATGAGTCTGGTTCTGCTGGAGGTTTCTGCCTGTTAAAAGGAAGTTTTTCCTCACCACTGTAACTAGCTAAATACTGCGATGTGCAATGCTCATGATGGATTAAGGTGGGGTCAGACTGAGTCTTACCCTGTCTTGAAGTTGGGTCTCTGTTCATAATTTGACATAGTGTGGTCTAGACCTCCTATGTTTGTAAAAGCGTCTTGCGATAACGTTTGTTGTGATTTGGCGCTATACAAATAAAGATTGATTGATTGATTGACTGACTTGTTGACATCACTAGCAAACTTAGTAAAAATGTCTCTCTTTTCAACCATACACTTATCCTGACATTCTGGTGATAAAGAGGTCTAATTAAGTTGATGTGAAGGTTAATATTTAGGGTCAAGGCTTTACAGTGAACTTTTTGGTGAGAGAGACAGTTTTACCCATCTGCATGAATGATATCACCCACCTTTACTTTGGTGACAAAGAATTTCTCACCTCTCATCTCTCAAACTACAGCATTACTGACTCGACCGAACCAAAAGTCCTTTCCACATCATTTGACTTTACCAGTTTCGTATTTCTGGTCCAAGCTATGATGGATAAGCTAGCTCATTCACTGGGTTGTATCCAATAACAATATTCAAATGTGTTTTACTCTTACAACTACATCATTATTTGAATATGTATTTATAACCACATATAAATAGTGTTACTTTGATTTGCATGTCACTTGTCGCTGGCTGGCAAACTCCACTATTTGCTAGTTTGAAGAATCGCAATACATTCTTGGGTGATTGAGGATAACTTGTGAGCTCCCTTTTCATACTTATAATTTCTGGCCAATCTAGTGTACATAAGGGCATTTCTCACACACACAAAATTGCATTGTATTAATTTGGATTGTACTGTATACTTAATATGATACCATACCTTGAATGAATCGTATGATTGTGTGAAGTTTCGAACACAACATTGGGCTATGATCAGCTGGGTTTTGGGATTCTCCTTTTTTGCAGCAGTCCTCAGGTGGACTCTCAAAAGCTTCCGTTCTTTGCACTTAGAAATTTGCTTCATTTTCAACACCTGAGGTTGCCCCTAAACAAAAAACTTCTGTAGTTTGGATCTGTCCTCACAGCTGAAAACTTATGACAGTGGTTTGTGTCTTCAGGTTAATGTTACTGTAACCCGTGTGTGTCAAAGGCATGAGAAAGTTATTTTGTTGGTGTTCTAGTTGTTGTGATTTATGCTGAGTTAGAGGTTAACAGCATGCTTCTAAAACTTTATCGCTTTTATCTGCAGACTTGCTGTACAACCACAAATCCACGTCAGTCACTCATGGATTCTCTGTGGACATTAATGTCCGTCCCATAAAATGTGTGCATGCAAAGTGCTTGTCCAGTTTTCACCTGATATCATTTACTCAGTCAGTGGGGATGGTTTTATATAAATCTACTTAGGATTAAGCTGACTGTACCTTTTGCCTCAGCATTTGTATCCTAAACACATAGCCTGCTTTTATCTCAGTGTCTTTTGAATGTAGTGTCATGCATGTGAAAAAGAATCCTGAAAATGTGTAATAACACGAACAAAACCACAATCAATAGCTGCAGTGTGTAACAACAAGAATCCTGCACATTCAAGGTTAAATACATCACATCAAACAATCGACCTGATGTTGAATGAGATGTCCCCGTTCCACCACGACTGTATCCAAACCACTCAAGCTTGCCAAACATACTGAGAAAGGACAGAGAGAGCGGGGGTTTAGGGTGCTCGGAGCATGCCTGTGGCAAACCTCCGTCAGATATTGTTTGTGTTTAGCGCTGGGCCCCATGAAGAATTGATGAAGCTCTCTGGAACTCTGCTATCATCAGAACAGGGAAGAATCAGAGCATGGTAAAAACTACATCTTTGCCCCCCCGTGCTAAGCTACCACCATTTATGAGAGCTGTCCATTAGCTCAAGCCATGGGGCCCAAGTCATGCACGCATTCGTGATCACTATGGTGGGAGGGTAAATCTGTCTGTGAGTGTGTGTGTCTCTGAGTGTCCCAATGACAGGAGGGAAGGAAGAGAAATTGTTTGCAAAAAAAAGAAACAATTAGTAAGACAAACATGCAGATTAGGAAAAAAAAGAGAGAAAAAGGACAAGATGAGTATGAGAAAGGTATTTTGTGTGTGACGACTCATTCAAGCAGTAACAAGATTGGTTGAAAACACTTAAGTGCACATTTAAGTATGCGTTTATCAAACGTATACACTCATCCCATGCAGTAAGGCCATTAGCACTGGTGGCTTGTTTGAAGCCTAAGGCATTTCCAAATGCTCATGGGTAAAAGTGCATGTGTGTGTATATCTTGAGTTTAGGTGTGTCTAATTATTAGGGAGGGAAAAACAGAAGACAACAAAGAAATAAAATCACAAGGTAGAAAATAAATAAATGAAAAACAAAAAGCAAAATATGGAGACAGAGACACAGCATGGAGACAACACGGAGAGGGCACAGCGGTAGTAGAAGACAAACCTTGCACACTCACACACACACACACACACACACACACACACACACACACACACACACACACACACACACACACACACACACACACACACACAAAGTAACACAGCTGATCTTCTTACACGGCCTTGGCTGTCTGTAGGCTAACCACAATCCTGCTCCCTGCAGTGCTGACCGCAAAGCAGTCAACAGAGGCACGCTGGGCCTTATCCTGCATGACACGCTGGTCGATAATCATGCACACCACCGCATAGCACAACATCACTGGAACTGCAATACCTAGGCCTGCCTGCATAGACAAACATGCCGAGGTGAAGCCACATTCAAACTAACAGTAATTTATCTTGTCAAAGAAAATAATATTTGACTTTGCTTGTGAAGAGTGTGTACAGTTGTGAGATAATGGCAGTTTGAAAACAGATTGCGACTGAGATTGAAAAATAAAATCCAGCTTAATAGTATAACAGTAGCGTTTGACACTAGGAGATGAGCCTCATGTGAGCTGAAATATAACAATTGAATTGTAATGTGTATTTAAAGAATTTTGTACAGCACAGAATTAAATGTGAAAATAATGTTTACTGGGTTGAGATAATTCTATCAAGCTTCTTAGTTAAGATAGTTTTTGTTTATTGAATTTTGGACAAATGTACAGACTTTTAAGGAAGTGCACAACATAAGATTCAGTTTTTTGAGGAGGAAAGGGAAAAAATTGCATATTAAGTTCACATACGGACAAACATACATAATCTAGTCATTCTATGGTTGATTGTGACTCTAAGTGATCCCTACAATTCCCTACATTAGTGGGTATACCACCCATAGCAGTGTTCTCATACACAAAGCATTCATTATTTAGTAATTTGCTGTTCTGTCACATTTGCTGTAACAAACTGCATAAAAGAAGGCATTACTGTGACAGAGGTAGAGAGGAGAACCTCTAAAACAACCCAGTCATCTACCAATTCTGTAAAATGCAACCTGTGTTGTCCTCTATTTTACACGCCAATAAAGTGTCTGATGGAACGCAACATTGGAGACGAACTGTCACATAAAGCAGCTGATGCAAGATCCTTATAGAAGTCTTACATCGGTATCCATCAGCAGATCACTATCACAGCATTAGAGCAGTGATGTACGAAGTATGGGGACTGAATTTCAATTCTAGTTTATTTTTTTCCTCAAAAATCAGCTAATAGGAGAAATCAACTGCTTTTGAACATGAAGTGCATGCTTGTGAATATTTCAATTAAATGCTAAAGGTCTTGTGAAGAAGCTTTCCCTCTGCTACAATGTGGTCTTTATGACATTTACATGCCACTCTACATAAACATTTAAATGGCGTTATGAAATGTATACATCACAAAGAACCACATCTGAGGTCCCCAGTATGAGAACTTCTTTATTGTCTGGATGACTAGAAATAGGGATATCATCAATTCCTGTGTAATTTCCTGAAGTAATTCACAGACATATAGTGTTTTTAGTCAATTTTCTTCAGGTGCTTGAATTTAATGCAAAGTAAAATTCAAAAGTAACAATTCCAAATCAGTACAATTAATATGTCCAGGTGAAGTAATAGGAAACACTTGTTTGTTTAAATTGTTCTGGTTGAATACAAACCAATCATGTGAGTGCATGTTAAGCATCATTCACACTTTTCACAGTTCTTTTTTAATTTTTTTTTTTACATCACTGTCTTTGTGGTTCCATGTTATCCATCAGTCTCTATGGATGAGCACAGAGCGGTCAGTAATAATTCTTACAGAAGGCCTCAGCATGCGCTTTGAGACTGAGCTGAAAACAAAATAAATGTGAACAGAGAAATGTGCGAGGCCCATCTCAAACATCAACTTTAAAAAACTCAACAGCCCCACCTGCTGCTCTGTGTGCGAACTATCCTCAGAGATCAAGTTTATTCAGGATTTCAGTCAACTAAACAGTATACATGATTTAAAATGTATTCTATAGGGTGACTTTAAATGTAATACATTCAATTTGTGAGAACAGATCTGTAATTCCTGTTTTGGGTGCTGTGAGTTTTGAAAGAAGGTAAAAGGGGTGCCATGATAAGCTGTGCTAGTGGAGTAGTGGAACCAGGTTCATATGATTCATGTAGTGACCAAAATTAGGATGTATTGGTCTCTGCTTTATATACGTATATATATATATATATATATATATATATATATATATATATATATATATATATATATAACTTTGAATGATGTGCTTAAAGAC
The DNA here is from genome assembly GCF_009762535.1 of Notolabrus celidotus. Taxonomy (NCBI): domain Eukaryota; kingdom Metazoa; phylum Chordata; class Actinopteri; order Labriformes; family Labridae; genus Notolabrus; species Notolabrus celidotus. The sequence continues at coordinate 26,707,847 of NC_048274.1, forward strand.
ATTAGGATGCATACATGTGTCAAGTTTGAAATTTAAGCACTTGATTGAAATTTAAGAGGAACTCGGGTGACTTAATATCAAAATCAAATTTTTGTAGGCTAAAAGCCCAAAGCAGATACTTTGCAATACTAGTGGTTATTCCTTTGGGATAACTTTCAGAAGATGCTTCCCTCCAAGTCTGCAATTATGTCCCACTCCCCTGCATACTGTCAATTTGTTGTTGTGTTTTCTGAAATTGACAGTATGCAGGGGAGTGGGACACAATTGCAGACTGGGAGGAAGGGGGTTCTGAAAGTTTTCCAAAAGGAATAACCAGTACTGCAAGCGATTAGAGGGGGAAGGGGAAAAAGACAATAATAATGAGCAAGAAACAACTGAAACAAAACTGGGGCAAGGCAAACTAAACCATCGCTGCCAAGCATCTGATCAGAAAGCAAACTCTCAAAGAGACTCCGGAAAAACTCCTCAGTAAACACAAAGATGGCCCAAGAGGCTTTAAAGGGTGAACAGAAAGTGCTTGGGTGAAAAATAGGCCCAGCGAAAACAAACTACTGTACTATGGACACACTTTGATTGCTCAAACACACCGTTGGAACCTCTCACTATCTCTGAAGGTAAGACAATGGCTGTTTTCGAAACCGCCTACTATACTAGCAGTACGTACTGATTTGGCCAAAATTCAGTATGTAGTATGTGAACAAGAACAAAGCTGCACAATCTGCAGTATGCCAAAACTCCCCGGATGTCGCACTGATTCGGGAAAATTTCACAGTATGCATCAGACCAGTCTGCCTCGCGTACTGTTTCCCACAATGCACAGCGCTCGTTACGCTTTTTCTTTTTTCTTCTTTTTTTGACAAGGGGAACTCAGTTTTCAGGTGCTGTGAAATGTATTAAATTCCATATAAACCACTTCTTAACTTTTTAAATCATAAGTGGATGCTAAAGAAGCAGTTTCTCTATCAGCTTGGCCGTTGTTTACTTCCGCTTTCCGAAACCGGACATTCAGTGAGGTCTGGCCCAGTGTACTGCAACACAGATTGAACAGAGCAGTCATACTACATACTAAATTCAAAGCCAGTATGTAGTAGGCAATACTGCCAACGACATTAGTAGGTATATGTAGCAGGGCCGTTTCAAAAACAGCCAATGAGTCAGCACAGAGCATGCAGGCTGTTTCCGAAACGGCCTGCTACATACTACTTACTAATGTAGTAGGCAGTAGGTATTGCCTACTACATACTGCGTTTGAATTTAGTATGTAGTATGACTGTTCTGTCCGATCTGTCATGCAGCATGCTGAGCCAGACTTCGCTGGATTTCCGGTTTCGGAAAGCGGAAGTAAACAACGGCAAAGCCGATAAATAAAATGCTTATTTAGCATCCATTTATGATTTAAAAAGTTAGGAAGTGGTTTATATGTAATTTGATAACTTTCACAGCACCCAAAAACAGATTTCATCCCGTCAAAAAACGAGGAAAAAGAAAAAGCAGAACGAGCGCTGTGCATTGTGGGAAACAGTACGCGAGGCAGACTGGTCCGATGCATACTGAGATATTTTCCCGAATCAGTAGACATCCGGGGAGTTTTGGCATACTGCAGATTTTGCTCTTGTTCACATACTACTCGCTGCATACTGAATTTTGGACATATCAGTACGTACTGCTAGTATAGTAGGCGATTTTGGAAACAGCCTGACACTCACAGGTAAATGTAAACTACCCACACCTGGTCTCAATCAGGGCCAATCAGTCACACACACACACACACACACACACACACACACACACACACACACACACACACACACACACACACACACACACACACACACCTGACTGCTCTGGGATGATTTGCCCACAAAACTCAAAAAGTAGCAAGAGTGAGTGCCCCTCCTGTAAAATGTTGTGTTTTGTCAAATGTTGTTGTGTTTTCTGTAATATCTTTGTGTTTTTAGAAATGCCCATCAGGGCCACCGCACATTAGGTTACGACATTGACATATACTTTGAGATACAACGGACAGTTTTGCTGTGACTGTGATAAGAAAATAAAGAGACCTTGATGACCTTTGTAAATCTCTCTTTTACTGTTCTTTCTAAAACAAATTGTATAGCATTTAACACAACAATTAGCTACCACTTACTCAATAATCCAGATTTAAAGTGTTGCATTAAAGTATTGTAAATATTGTAAGAAAGTGTGATATAATTGTCGTGAATATTGTTCAATGCTGTATCTTTACAAACAACTTCATTTGAATGGGCTAAAAAATCTAACCTCTGGTGTGATTCAATTTAAAGTGAAGTGGAATGAGTCACAATTGAGTTTATCTAAAAATCTGAATCCTCTTGCAAGAAAAAACTTGTACATGTAGAAAGAAATAGTAACAGACACCTTAGGGTGAAACATAATCCAAATCAAAGGAAACAAACCTGATACTTCTTATCAGCATGTCAAATCTCAGGGCACTTTCCACTTTAAAGCCCTTTAAACTTCACAAACAAACACAAAGGAGAGTTCGTGCAGTCACACACACACACACACACACACACACACACACACACACACACACACACACACACACAATCCATTACCTTGCACTGTGCAAACATACATAGCTGTAAACCACACACACCTATGTGCATGCCCTCACACACACACAAACACTAAATAAATCCATTTTAAGTCTTTGAAGGTGCCGGTGCATCTTCAAGTGGAGTGTCCACGTGTGTTGACCTGCATCTGGGCAGATTCTGACTCCCCCAGCGGCCTGGATCAGAGGAGTGAAGCCAAGCAGAATCTCTGTCCTCTGTCAGATGGAGAAAACCACTTAGCAAATTAGCAGTCTGCTCTTTCTGCCTTTACAACACACACGTGAACACACAATGCAAACACATACTGTACAAATGGAGGTGTGTGCAGGGGTACACACACAAACAAGCTGCATGATAAAAGGGCCGGGTCATGAGAGACCTTCAGGGTTAGAAACATGCAGAGACTGGAGAGAGACAGAGTTAGGGGGGAGAGAGGGAATGAGAAAGAGGAGGAGAGCATGAGGGAGGTGAGAGGCGAGAAGAGGAGGATGGCATTAGTAGAGAGTGGGTGAAAGAACTTAGGAGAGGAGGAGAAGATGGTCAGGAAGTGTAAGGAAAGAAAGAGAGAAAAAGGGTGGATGTTGGGGCAACTGAGGAGGACAGAGTGCGTCCCTGAGGAGAGAATGGCCGCTGGGTATATTAGCGTAACACCAGAATCAAGTCCACTGAGGGGAGCGTGCAAGGGGAGGCGGGAGGAGCAGGAGGAAGAGGGAACAGCCTGTGGCACGCATCTCGTTTTCAGGGGTCACTACTAATGCACATCAACTGAAATATACAGACACACACTGACATACATGCAAGCACTCACACACAATCCTCTCAGCCATATATTTCACCAACAAACTTCAATACCCACTGCTTCTATGACTTTTATTATTATCAACCACAATTGCTTCATAACAATTGGCATTATTGCCAGCATAACTCATATTTGTACCTCTTTAGTCATTATTGGTGGTGCATGCAGAAGGTAGGACCCAAATACAGATGGTACAGTCAGACTGATGTGGTTTGTTTGGACTTACAAGAGGGGTGGTAAGTGAGCAAGTATGGAAACAGGCAGGTAGCCAAGCAGGTGGGTCCAGGAAAACACTAAGATATTCCCAGTGAGCACCAATTGTGATTTCATGCAAAGATGTTATTTCAACACATTTTATTTTACAACAAAAACTGAACAGGAAGGTTCAGAGACATTTGAAAGGCATGTACTTTGGCTGTCCAGCTATGACTATGAAGGCAGAAGAACCCCTGGATGCTAACGTAGTCGATGATATCTGACAGGAAGATGAGTTTGGTAGAATATAGTGGCTTAAAGTGGGAAGTGGTGGAGTTCAATGCAGTTTAGTACCCAGTATATTTTACGTTTTTTAACAACAGAGCTGTGTGAATCTTTAAGTCCATAGTGATGAGACAGACAGACATAAACATTTTCATAACATCACCATTAAATGCTTTGATACTTGTAATCAAAACATTTCTGTATTGTAACTAGTATGAAAATTGAATAATGAAACTTTTTAAATGCCAATGAAATAGTGACACACCAATATTTTGTGCAAAATTTCACTCCTGCATATGGCAAGAAAAAAATGACCTTAACGTTATCGTAATTAACTCAAATCCTAACATTTAAAGCTAGCTTGTTTGTTCTCTACTCCAACTTCTTTCATCTTTGCCCCTCCCAATCTGGTGTTTCCCTCTGGGAGACTAGCAGACTCTTCCTAAAGGAACTTGGTGCCCCCTAATGGACATGTCTTCTTTTTTGTGAGCAAACTGTATTATTGACCCTTCAATAGATGGATAATGCATTGCTTTCTCACCAAACAGAAATTTAAAAGTTTTTTTTTGTTGTTGTTGCTGCGCTTTCTCATCTGAACACAGAGAGCTACTATCTTACGCAGGGGTATAGATAGAGGTATAAAAAGGTAATAATTGACAGGTATACTTGCATTTTATGGCCTATAGATAATGATAATATAAAGGTTTGCAACACTGATTACTATTAATTTTATTATGCGTGTATTATTGATTAATTCAACAGTGTAAAAAAATGTACACACAATTATGCACATGTATGCAAATGCACCTTTGAAGCAATGTATTGAATAGTGGACATGCATGCTTGCACGCTTGCACCCATGACACACTGTTCACAGACAATGGTTTTTGGAATTGTCCCTGAGCCCATGCAGAGATATTCACAACAAAATCATGTCTGAGTTTAAGGCACTGCCATCGGGGGCCCAAGGCAGACTATGACAAGTATAATAACTGCCATTGCTGTCATTTATCACTTTGATTATCAAAGTTGTTGTTATTTCTGTCCGTTACTGTGAGTCTGTCTTACTCTCTTTGCATTTCTTGAATTGCTTTATTGATGGCCGTGCAGTTCGGTTCTCTTTGTGGTTTCTGTTTGTTAAGGAGGGAGAAGTTTTTCCTTGTTGATGTTGTCAAGTGCTTGCTCATGGTGAGTCTCAGTTCATGATACTAAAAGGAGAACAGCCTGGGCCTGGTCTTTTTGAACTTTATGAGATCATTTTTGTTGTGATTTGGCGCTGCAATAAAGAATGTTGATTGAAAGGAAGGATCGACAAACATTCAGGAGTCTACAAATACTTTAAATTATTAAATAAACTGAAACATTGTCATCATTACGATATGTGATGTCATTGTTTATGAATTGAAAAGTGTGTGTGTGTGTGTGTGTGTGTGTGTGTGTGTGTGTGTGTGTGTGTGTGTGTGTGTGTGTGTCCAGTGTCCACACTGCCTTGATCCTAGTGTCCACAGTATCACATTGGGGAATATGGGACACATAAGGATCATACTGATTAACACTGGACTTCTCAGCAGTAACGCTGAAGATTAAGACAGCTAATAAATGTTTCATTCAAAGCCGGACACAGATCAAACGTGAGAAAGTCCCCCACCTCACACTTTGGAGGTCCGTGTGGTTCTGTTCTGTCCTCTCCTCCTACTCCTCCCCCTCCTCCTCCCTCAGCTGTTGGTTTTCAGCTGTATTATGACAGCCTCTACAGATCGCCTCACTAGCAACTACAGGCCCTGTTCTTGTGCCTACACATCATTAGCTCTGCATCTGTCAGCTTCCTAACAGGTTCCCACTAATGTGGCCAAAGACTCACTTCATTACATTCCTATCCAACAGGCAGCAGCAGTCTCCATCCAGCCTCTCTTTCTTTTACTTTTACTCCTTTCTCTCCAATCCTGCGTTCCCCTCCTCACTCCATGCCTCTCTTCTTTGCCACTTCTCTCCTTCCACTGTTCCTCCACTTTTAACCTCTCCACTCCACTCCTTTCATCCCCCTCTTCATTCCTCCCTTCAGACTTGTTCCTCAAAGTATCTGGAGAGATTCAGGGCTGGTGCCAATGGTCAACAGGGGATTAGCAGGGATGGAGGTTGGAGAATGTGTGAAAACCAGTTAAGTCGCACACTCTGCAGGCCAGATGCCCTCCCTCTCATACACACATGCATATAGGAACAGACAATCCACACATGTGCACAAACTCCATGCAGCCAAGACCAAGCTGTCTCTGACATCACATGTATAACACTCTGCACGCATGCATTATCCAGACCTCACTATCAGAAACGTTTATAGGGACACAAATTATGTAAAACTGTACATTATGAGATTAAAATCATCTGAAGGTTTGAATTAGAGTGATCAGAAGAAAACAGAAACTAAAAAGTAAATTTCAAAAATGACAAAATTATGTAGTGTCCAATGGCAGAGACTATGACACTGGTCCCTGTAAATGGGCTTTGTGGCTGTGTATGTAACTCTATCTGTGAAGGGGAATACAGCAGTGGTTGGGTAATGGAAAGGTCATTTAGCCAATCCCCCAGGTAGGGGGCTGCTCTGACACGGCTCGTTTGTCACAGTTCAATAACTGCCACTCCTGGGAGTGTGAGGCAGGGAGAGAAAACGAGTGAGAGAGGGGCTATGAAATGTATGTGTATGTGTGTGATAGTGTGCACAGAGCCTGGCAGCACAGCTGATTCCCAGAGCTTGTCCCTCCATTAGAGGCCTCAAACAGGGTCACAGCGAAGGCCAAGCAGCACGGACTTAGCCATCTCGACGTGCAAACTTGTAAGCCTCGGCCTGGGAGGATTATATCCGCTCTAACTGGTAGATGTTTGGTTTGTCCAAGTGGGAAAACTGTATTCTTACACCCTTTTAAACCCAAAGATGGCCACTCCGGAAAAATGGTTAACTGTTCTCCAAGGCTTAAGATAGACTTCTGTTGTATATTTGCTTTTTAATGCATCTAAAAAAATATTATTCAACATTTCATGTGCAACAAATTAAATTCTAAACAAACAATTTTTTTTTACATGTTTGATATTCTTTAGATATTATGTTGCGGTAAATTGAAAACCATTCAAATGTTGTTGTTTTTTTCAACAAACATCCATCTCAACACTGAGTTAGTCTAACTTTAGGAGTTTTATTTTACTAAAATTGCATGTATATTAATAAATAATTTGATTAACTAAAAAAGCTGTCATCAAGACTGTTTTTAACATTCAACTGGAGGGATAAAGCACAAAGGAAGCACAGGACAAGGACAATATTTTGTAAAATCACACATAAATCAACATTCGTCTGACCTGTGTAATATATGCAGAATTGATGCTCAAAGGCCACATAGTTAAAAAACAAACAAACACTGAGATATAAAGTATTGGTCTATAAGCTCTATTTTTCTCACTTGGCTGCACAAATTTGTACCGTCCCTTTAACGTGTTGTTAGGTGTGACAGGATGATTCCTCGCTTTGTGAGAGCAAAAGATTTTCACACATCTCATTGAGCGGCTGGTGAGAGACACCGCTGTCTGTCCTTCTCCTCACTTTGAAAATCAATAATACGCTTCTATGTGCTCATCCACGTGTCTCCATGTCTTCCCGCAGAGATGCCCGAGGCACAGATTTGTATTAATCTCAACAAGGGTCAGAGATTTACGATTTCATCGCCAACCCCCTGTGGAGATTAAAAAATCTACAGACTCAATGGAGAGGGAAGAGTTTGACCATGACGACTTAAAATAGTTGGTTTTTGGAGATATTTTAGAAAGGTCTCTGTCTCCCCCGTGTGGTCATCACTGGTAACATCACTGGTATTTCAAGAAATACTTGGAAAGCCACCCTTTTATGAACCTTATTTAACTAACTTTAGAGTCCAGTAAAATGCAAGGGCACAAGTAGACATCACATTTGCAATATGTTCCACACTTATTTGGTTTCTACTGATGAAGTTGAGATGGATTTGAGTTATAATGTAAGTAAAATACATTTGAACATTATAATATTTAAATAAAATAGGTTTAATATAGGTCTAATCAAACTAATTGCTGGTAGCTGCTTCTTGTTCAGCCAGCAGTCAGAGTTACACATAGTTTCTGAAACCATACTGTATGACTGTGTGGGTCTGTCACTGTAAATAACCCCACAGCAACTTCTCAACCAACAAAAGACTGACCTGCAGCTAGCAGATTAAATCAAACGCACAGATGCACACATACAACATTGCTGTATCGATTATCAGCTACAGATACAAGCTGATCAGTCTCATAATGCATTGATTTAAACAGATATATTCTTTTTTTTCTCTAAATGATAGTGAAAGAGTTGCTGCCTCACATTGGGGGCTGAGCTCTCTGTGGTCAGTGACATCATGGGACAGAAGCTCTTCCTCATTCAAAATGACTCACTGGCGTTTGGGCCACTCACGGCTTAACACACAGTTTATTTGACTTAATGTCCTGATGACCTTCAACTACTTAATTTAAACAAAAGACAAGTTCCTGATTGAAGAAAGCAACTTTGTGCAGCTCAAGGAAGTCACAACTGAGATGGCACCACTGATGTTTAAAGATGCCTTCTGGGTAAGTGTTATTTTTGTGCTCTAATATTCTGCTTAAGTGTCCTTCCAACAGACTGAAAGACCATTTGTTCACTGCAGTCATTATTATCTGTATTTTCATTTTAGATAAACATAGTAATAACCTAAAATCCATTGTGTATATATATATATAAATATATATTATAGAGTTTCTTAACAACACTTCTTCATCACAACCTATGACTGTGGGCCTGTCATTGCTTTAACTAGATCATATTTTAACATATACCATGATGCGATCCTAAATATGTCCACATCTATTGTCTTTTTATGTGATATGATAATGAGCAAGGATGACAATTTATCTGTTTGAATCCAAATTGTAGAACTGTGTAGTCCTAAAATGTTCCTCATCGTGAGATAGAAGTGTGTTTATGAAGTTATTCATCTACCTAAGGAAGGAGTGCTGAGTTAAACTGTTTATAAATCTGACATACTGTTTATTTTCTGTGCTAAAAGTCTCAAGTCTATTTTTAAGTCATTGTAATTTGAGGTACTGAGTATGTTGCCGTGTCATATACAGCCATTTTTTTGGTCCTTGCTAGTTCTGCATTTTTAACACACACTGACACCAGGATTGACTGAAGGCCATGTTGCAATATTTGTTAAGCAATGCTGTTTTCTCATGTTTCAATACAGGAGTCTGAATTCACGTGTCACGCTGGATATGAGGCCGTGATCCAGAGGTTACGGGATGGAAGGCAGATGTGCAAAGATGTGGAGGAGCTTCTAAAGATGAGGTAGAATAAAGTTGTATTTCATTAACTAACAACAGAACTTAACATTTAGTTTCTTAAATCCACACTTTCCACAAACTAGTTAGTAAAAATCAGAGTAAATCCAAATAAGCTCTTTTACCATGTAATCTGTATAACCTCATTACTCTGAATGGAAATGATTCTACTGCAGGGTTTGGAGAAAACAATTAAAATTGCACTGTAATGCGTTTTTTATTAATGATACCTGCAAAAAGGTAGCTCTTTAGTGCTAACAAGGGGAAAGTAAAAGTCATAGTTTCTGCATCTCAAGACAAAAGCAACAACTAGAGGTGCTTTTAAACAGCAGGAACTTTCTCTAGGTATTAGGAACCTGTTGAGGATCTCTGAGTGTTTCGATAGCAGGAACCAGGGTCCAAATTTAGTTTTGTGATAGTACTTTCCAAAGGTCCAACTTTGTGGTACAGGGTCTAAAGATGATCTCAATTGCATTACAAAACAGCACCTTAATTAACCTTTGAAATACTGGTAGCTATGTGCGCATGCAGATACGCGAGAGGAGGATAGATTGTACAGAAATATTTCCTGCGTAAACTGATGTTATATGATTAGTAACCTATGTACCTACATGAACCATGACTCTGTTTTATGTGCATTTTGTTCCAGTTCAGGGGATGCTTTTGGCTGTTGTAACAGTTTTGGGCATGGGCTTTTCATGAAACCATCTTGATATATTGAAAATGGGTGTTTAATTTACACACAGACACTAGCTGACCGAAGGGTGTGCCTAATCTGTCACTTTCAAAAACATGAATCGTTTTTTTTTTGTTTTGTACACTGAAATACTTCTTATCTGCTTTACATTGTGTGTTCTTACTGCACAGGGCTCTAGCAGAGGAGAAGTATGGGAAAGAGCTGGTGACTATTGCTCGTAAAGCAGGAGGACACACAGAGATCAGGTAAGCCACAACTCTCGGTCAGTCCAAAGTACTGTGTAGACACAATGTGCACGTGGTATTATATATTGATATAATATTTTGTTTAAAATGTAAAACTCCAGTCTGGAAATGGCTTATCTCATGCTCATCTACTTTTAAATCCCCATGGGAGGATCACTTTACTGTAATGCTGATTGTACATGACCTGTAACATAAAAACATCAGTCATGTATCTTTGAGTCACTTTCTTTTTATAGCAGTACACATTTCTGTGTGTGTGGTGGTGGTGGTGGTGGGGGAGGGGGGGGTAATTCAGTCAGCCTTTTTTGTGTTATATGCAAAACACGGCTCAGAAATTAAAAGATGTGCGCCAACTGCAGCTTAAATCGCAAAAAAAAAATGTCGGGTATAAATATTTCATTTGATGTTTTCAAAGAATTTGTTCAGTAAAAAATGCAGCTTGACACTGAATAACCCCTGACCTTACATACACTTTTTTTTTCCAGTACCTTGAGAGAATCCTTTGAGCAATTAAAAACACGTAAGTTCATCCATCTATCAATCCAGCCGCCCATTTAACCCTTGGACAATTCTAACCAAAGTGTAAAATACAGCTACCGCATTTTTTATGTAACTCCTGTTGAATGATTCATTTTGCTGTTTTCGGCTGCAGAAATTGAGAACATTGGAAACTTCCACATCCAGTTGTCTGATGTATTGAAAGAGGAGGTGAAAAAGATTGAGACATTTAGAGAGCGGCAAAAGGAGCAGAGGAAGAAGGTACTGAGAAAATTGCATTGCATAAGAGCTTTTTTGCTATACCTAATACATAAATGAAGTTTGATAGCGTACTTGAAGGTACAGGAATATAGAGTATCAAAAAAGTGCAGAGTATAGAAATATTTTTATCCTACTGATCCCTCTCCCCTACAGTTTCAGAGCATCATGGACAAGGTTCAGAGGAAAAAGGTTTCTATGTACAAGAAGACTATGGAGGTAGGAAAACAGTCATAGCTGATAACACAAAAAGGAATGTTGCACATTTCTTGTTGTGGAGAAAAAGACTTGATTGCCCTCGATGTGCCATTTATTCCTGTCATTAAGAGGAGAACATTTCAAACCCTTTTCTGTCTGAGGTGGAACTCTGTATCACATGGTTTCTGTTTCAGTCTAAAAAAAACTACGAGCTGAGATGTAAGGAGGCCGACGAGGCAGAGGAAGGGGCTGAGAAGACAAATGCATCCAAAACCAAGACAAGGTGCAATAACTAAATTAACTACATTAGAAAGTAATGTGAGATTAGGTAGCAACGTAGAGACATCAAAACTACCCATCATGGTTAAATTCACACATTGCTCTTTGCAGCTGATCCCAACACAAAAATAACTATAGTGCATATTTTGGTCATGAATTATTTGGTTCAAGCTGTTAACATGGAAATATACTATAATATAAGATAAGATAAGATAAGATAAGATAAGATAAGACTATTGATCTCTGTGGGGAAATTCAGTTGTTGTAGCAACACAGACACGGTAGCAAGAGTAGTACAAGAATAATATATATATATATATATATGTGTGTGTGTGTGTGTGTATGAACAGGGACTTATTTATATAGATGAACAACTTCTAAAGTAAACCGAAGGTTAAATGATCAAACCCTGCTCATGCTTAACTTTGTATATGCAGGAGATGTACAAAAATAAATAACATATCGTACATGTTCTTGCCTTTTGATAAAAGTAAATATGTGTGAGGCAGAAATGTGTTTGTTATTACAGCTTGTCATACTGATCATGCATGTCGCTTCCTGTGCTATAACCACATCTCAGGTACGTCACAGGGCAAGGCAACACAGACAGACAGCAAACGAAGCAGGTATGACCAAGAATCATGTTCTTTTTTTGTTTACCTGAAAAAGTTGCTATTCTACTGTATTAATAAGACCTCTCAAAGCAGCTGTCACAACTTTTCTGATTCAGAGAGCAATTTATGTGAATTCTGTTTGTAGGCCTACATTATTAATTCCAAAACTCTTGTGGGAGACTTGATGCAGTTGACTTGTTTCCTTTTTTATTAATTGTTGTTTCACTTCTAATATAACCATCTAAATCTCTCACAGAAAAACTCTACTCGAACAACATTCTTCAACTCGAAAGCATTCGCCAAGACTGGGAAGAAACACACATAGGCACATGTGAGGTACTGTCAAATTGTTTTCCCTTCAGCCAAACAGCACACTCACATTTCAACCCAATAACCACAGAAACATGCTTCACACCACATCCCCCTCTATCTGTACAAAGCAATTTCCTTTTATAACTGTTACCTACTGATGAAACTGAAAAGTGCTTTGCACCTCTTTGCGTGGTCTAAAAATAGAACATCACAATCATGCAATATATTACTATTATTATGCAAGTGAGGTCTGCTCTTAAATTTTAGAGATGCATTTTGATTGACCGGTCAAATAGAGCATAAGGGAGGAAAAGCAATGAAATGTAAATAATCAAGTCCTTTCAGATAATGAGTTACTGTGATAAATAGGACAGAAACCCATAGTGTATTCTGTGTTTGTCAGGTGTTTCAGCAGCTGGAGGGAGATCGCATCAGCATGCTTAGGTGTGCTCTGTGGGACCACAGCAATCATTTCTCCATGCAGTGTGTCAAAAACGACGAGGTGAGCTTACTCTCTCCTTAATTATACTTTCAGTGTGGAATGGATAAAACACATCTTAAGTCAAATGTCTGCTGAATTTTGATCATGGGTTTGTGTTGCATTACCACCACATTAATAAATAATGAAGTAAACTTGTCAGTAAAATATATTTATAATTACTTTACCTGAGTTCATATGTGAGAATCATGTTGTGGCATGGCTCCGGTTGCACGATTTTGTTCCTGACTGAAATATTCCAATTACTAAACACGACTATGGAACAATTACCTCTAGCATCATGGTCCAGAGGGGATGTGCTAACAGGCTAAATGAAGACAGTGAACAAAGTGTAAATTGTATCTGCTCAACATCAAGATGTTTAGCATATGCTAACAATGCTAACATGCTTAACATGGTATGCTTAATGTAGTTATCATATTAGCATGTTGGTGTTATTATTTAGCTCAAAACATGGTCGTAGAAAGATTGAGTAGTGACGAGATAAAAAAGTAGCCTATGCCATGCCACTCAGCAGTTGGTGACCTGCCCCGCCTGTGTCACTGCTTATGCCATTCAAAAATTATTTTCGAGAAGTGTAGACAATATTTGACAGTTTCCAAAGCAAAGTTATCACAAACATGATCACGTAAGACTGTTTAGTGACTGAGCACAAGAGAAGCAGCTGGGGCCCTGACATGTCAGCAGAGATTGGCACCTGCCGCTGTTTAAGGAGCAACATGGAGCGACCATAGACTGTATAAATATGGACGTAGTATCCGTGACGTCACCCATCTGTTTCTGTTGCGCTGTTTTGAGGCCAATCGTCGACAGCTGTCGAGTGATTGTGACGTAAAGAGACGGGCTTTGAGCCTTCTATCCAACAGATACAGTGTTCTCGCCCGTCAATCAAGTCAGCTGTGCCTCTCATTAGAAGACTCGTAATCTCAATATCTTCGAAATTGCTGCGTTAGAAAAAAATTCACGCCCCTACAGTGTGTGCCGATCGAGAAATTAGTTTTCCAGACTACACTCGTCTTTTGTACCAGGCTGTAAACATGTTTGTTTCTGCTGTAAAGATCAGCTTTTTCGAATTGGTGTGTATGTGGTTTCCGGTAGTTCTGGAGCCAGCCTCAAGCGGATCCTCGATGATCTGCAGTTTTTAGAACTTCCGCATTGGACTCATATTTTTAGACTGGAGGTTGCAGCTTGGGAGTGACAGGTCACTAGCTAGAGAGTGGCAAGGCATAGGCCACTTTTCAATCTTTCTGCCACTCGAAAGATTGGCATAGCCTAAGTGGAAAGCAAAAGGTGTAAAATTGGTCCAAGCTCTTTCCATTAGTCCTGATTTTTTTCTTAATTTATCTTTATAATGTTTAACTGCATTGTAAATTAACCAACAGCAAGTCTGCTTAGTTCATGTATTTGGCTTTGCAGAAACAATGCACAAATCTACACTTTGGATTTTAATTGAATTTCCTCCTGTTCTTGAAATCAGTTGTATGAGGAGGTGAGGAAGATACTGGAAAAGTGCAACATCATGATAGACAACAACTGTTTCATAGGGATGAAGGGCACCGGGTCAAGGCCTCCAGGTGAGTGAGCTGTACTGGTGGGTGACATGATGAAAAAACAAAAAAAAACTTGAAAGAGAAGTGAGACTTTTCACTCAATAAGAAGTGTATTTGGTGCCACTCAACTTCTACCTTTCTCTTTCAATGTACATGCTGGCAAAAGCAACGCCTAAACTTACTTCCCTTTTCACAGAACCCATAGTGTTTGAGAGCTACTACCGCAGAGACACATCTAGGGACAACAATGGCGATGCTCATTTTACTGGTGGAGGAAGAGATCACATGATTAGGAGGTCTGAAGCACTCTTTTTTTAAACAAATCAGGAGATAGCTTTGTTACATGACATGACATGACATGACAACACTATGAGGTTGTTCTTACAGTAAAGCTGTCTCCTTCAGGTTCATCTTTCGTCAGTGCATACTTCCTCTTTTGACCACATGAAAAAAGTTTCAAAAAATTTGAAAAGATCGCATGCAGCAATGATTTATATCCATTTGTCTGATGATGTGAAGATTTGTGGAAACCATCCTAATATCTCTTATGATCATTAAGGTCTTCAGAAGGCGGCCGGCTGACAAGCTCTGTGAACATCAGCATGAGCAGTCTGCAAAGCTTTCATTCAGAAGTGACATCTAGTGGTGAAAGTAAGTACCTTGTGGAGCCCTTTTACAGCTCTTTTGCATCTCTGTGAGAGTGCATTGTAATGTTTAACTATCATACTGGTACATAAACCAGGTAGTGGTTGAATGCTAATTTTAGCTGTTGTCCAGTGGTCATAAGAGGATAATCAATAATTTTTCTTTTCTTAAAATGTTGCCTCTTAATGGCTGTGATGTATAGAACATACAGTATCTCACAAAGTGAGTACACCCCTCGCATTTCTGCAAATATTTAATTATATCTTTTCATGGGACAACTCTGAAGAAATTATACTTTGATATAATGTAAAGAAGTGGATGTACAGCTTGTATAACAGTGTAAATTTACTGTCCCCTCAAAATAAGTCAACACACAGTCATTAGTGTCTAAACAACCAGCAACAAAAGTGAGTACACCCCTAAGTGAAAATGTCCAAATTGGGCCCAAAGTGTCAATATTTTGTGTGGCCACCATTATTTTCTAGCACTGCTTTAACCCTCTTGGGCCTGGAGTTCACCAGAGCTTCACAGGTTGCCACTGCAATCCTCTTCCACTCCTCCACGACAACATCAAGGAGGTGGTGGATGTTAGAGACCTTGCGCTCCTCCACCTTCCATTTGAGGATGCCCCACAGATGCTCTATGGGGTTTAGGTCTGGAGACATGCTTGGCCACTCCATCACCTTTACCCTTAGCTTCTTTGGCAAGGCAGGGGCCGTCTTGGAGGTGTGTTTGGAGTCGTTATCATGTGGAATACTGCCCTGCGGCCCAGTTTTGAAGGGAGGGGATCATGCTCTGCTTCAGTATGTCACAGTACATGTTGGCATTCATGGTTCCCTCAATGAACTGTAGCTCCCCAGTGCTGGCAGCACTCATGCAGCACCAGACCATGACACTTGTCTTTGTACTCCTCCCCTGGGCGCCCCAGCACACTTGACACCATCTGAACCAAATAAGTTTATCTTGGTCTCATCAGACCACAAGACATGGTTCCAGTAACCCATGTCCTTAGTCTGCTTGTCTTTAGCAGATTGTTTGCAGACTTTCTTGTGCATCATCTTTAGAAGAAATGTGAGGGGTGAACTCACTTTTGTGAGATACTGTACATTGAATTGTCATGCATTGTATACGCTAACTTAATTGTCTCATTTCTAAAAATTGTGCATTTGCTTTCACTCTAGTGTCAGCAGGGAGTTCAGATGACGGATATGCACCGCTGCCATGCCTCCAGCGTGCAGCATCACTTGCAGCAGTTCCAGCTGTTGAGGACAGCTACTTTGTACTTTATGAATACTCTGCACGGGTGATCACAATATATTATCAAGTTTAACCATTTTTCTACAGCACTAAGTTGAAGCTGGAAATAAAAAAATATTGAATCATGAAGTACAATTATTCTGACGGGGAAGTGCTTTTAGAATGTGTTGGAACTTGGGTCAGCAGCGTCATCTTTGTGAAACTAACATTTGTCATCTTTGTTCACATCGACTGTTCAGGAAGGGGACGAGATGTCTGTCAGTAGATGGGACTTGGTGCGAGTCCTAGAGCAAGGAGAAGACGGCTGGTGGATGGTGGAGAGGCACGGGCAGATTGGGCTGGTGCCGGGAAACTATCTAGGCAAAATGTGAACACACGAAGAGGAAAACAAACGCAAATACAGACAGACAAATGACAGCGCACACAAAAGCACGTGTTTTAGTGTGCCGGTCAAACAAGCCATTTCACCTACAGACTCACATATATAAACATGCACACATATACCACACACACACACACACACACACACACACACACACACACACAAACATTTAAACATATTCGTCAGGCTTTTACACAAGGCCTTCTCTATGTCAGCATTTTAAAAGAGGTTAGGACAGAGCAATATCGCTTATTTATGCAGTAAAGCTTTCAGATTGATCAGCATTAAATAATGTGCCTTTATGTTCTTTGTCACATTAGCTCTTTTCTTATTGCAAGTTCAGTTTCCTTTTCATATTGCAACAGAATAATATTGGTGTCTCAGTGTGTGATTCCAGTGTGAGACATGAACACAGCAGAAGCTTCACATATGCACAAAAACTCACCAACCTGCCCACTCAGCCAGCTCACAGAAATCCACCCTTGCCTCTGTAACGCCTCTATTGCTGTCTCCAAGTCGTGAGACAACTTGGTTCCACCATTTTGCCAATGTAAAATTCATATTGAAGGCAAGTGGCTACAGGGACATACATATTGCACCATGAACTGGCAGTAAGAAACGGGCTATTGTAACTGCTACCTCATGTGTGGTTTAGCTGGTATTCCTACATTCCCATTGAATACTTTCCAATATAATCACTTTGTACAGAAAGAAAGATACTGTATTGGAAATATTGATGGATGAGAGAGCATGGTTTCCAGTGAAATTCTGTTAATCTGTTGTGTTTTTAGTGAGGTGAATAAACAAGACTGTTTCAGTTGCTGTTGTCTATGTTAGCAAAACTAATTTTGTCATTTAAAATGAGCCACTTTGCAATAATAGATTTCCTAACAGTGGGATTACTTGTCTTAGATCCTCAATGTTTATTATTTATATAAATTATGCTTGGGGTAACATGTTATAGAAGTACCTGTTTTGGTTTTGTCCCTCAGATTATTTGTGTTACCTTTTGTTTGTTGATAATGTGTTGCAAGCTGAGAGGGTTACACTGTTCAGTGTATGCAATATTATCTCTAATGTCCATTATGCTATTTTCTGACTGCCATGTAGACCTTCAGCAACTGTACTGTATAAAACCGTGCCAATACAAAGTCAAACAGTCAACTTGAAATGTATGAGTTTATTTTTGCCTCTTCCCAAATCTATACACAATTTTGTTTGTCATTTTTTCCTCTGTGGCTCTAGCCGAATAACTGGGGGTCAACTTAACCGCTAAAAATATTGAACAGTGCACGATTTCACAGAAAATGTATAAAATAACAGGTCATGATTCTTTAAAGCAGGTTTGTAACATACAAACTAAACAGGAGGATTTATCTGAGTGTAACTTTATCTACACATACACACATCTTCATGGGACACGGATAATACTCGTACTGATAACACTGGATTCTAAAAGGGTCATTCACATTTTATACATTGGCAATGCCTCACAAATGAAGCCTGGTTCAGAGAACAGAAACACCAAAACAGAATGTACAGTATTCACAACCTGAATGTTTGTGAAAATGAAGAACTCTTTTGATCACACACGGCTTTAAGAGATCAAACACATCGCTGCTCCACATTCAAACACTGATTCTCTTCATTCTATGGTGAAAGGTTTCTCCATTTTTACAAAGTCTCATCACTTCAAGTTCTTCTCCAAATGCTCATGTGCTTTTTAGCACATACTTTTTATCCAGGCAACCATGAAATATCTCAAGAGCTGCAGCCGCAGTGCAAACTAGCACACAAGGAAATACATTCCATAGAAAACTCCTATCAATATTGTCACACGTACACTGCCAATAAATTCTCATCATCCTCACTTGGGAAAAGAAGCCACAATTAAAAGAAAGAATATCAGCATCAAGTTGAGTAGTGTCAGTTTGCCATTTACAGCTTTGGCGCCAATAAATATTCCATTATGTGTCAGAAAAAGAATAATTGAAGTAACAGTAACTCACAAAGCATGTCATAAATAAATGTTTCCCTTTGAAGCCCCACCCACCCAATCAATGTTGTCAGTGTTCACTACTTTATCATGAATTGTGCAAGGTGTGCTTGAGCTTATTTAACTACAGCTGAAATCTACTGTGCACATGTTCGTGACGCTCTTTTTTTTTTATTTTTATGTCGGAGTGCTTTGTTCTGCTTTCATGCGTAGCTGTTGGTTGTGACCAGCAGCTCGTACGCTGGGTCGTGACTCCTCCTGCACAGCACCACGCAGGCACAGAGCATCCCCAGCATCTGCAGGACGACAAGGAAGGAAAGAAAAGTGGTCATTTTCTGAGCCCTGAGGATTTTCAGAAAACTAGACAGGAAAATAATTTTTGAAAAATAAAAGAGCAGGGACTGATACAGATGAGTTCTCTGATGCTTATCAAACATCTGGGCCTCGAGAAACCACAGTGTAGAGCTATTCTAATTAAACCACAAAGGGGGAATCTTTTTACACTGACAGGATGCATCCCATGTTACCGCAAGTATGTTTAAGTGATATATTAGGCCATTGGTGATTTTGTCACTTCTTGTAAGCAGGGATACCCTGGTCAGCAGTCTCTCTGCTAAGGAGCAACTAGCTCCATCAGTTTCTTCTTTCAAACCACTTCAGAACTTTTTTTTTACCTTGCTGTCTTGTAACTTCTGTAATATCCAGGGTGCTTCATTTATTTATATGACATTTCAACTATTCAACCATTGTTGATGTTGATCATTCTTATTTTTATTCAATTGTTGTTTCACACAACTCTTCTTTTATTCTTTCATTTCCACCACTTTTTAAAACTGTCAATCTTTTATTCTATATGCCTGTAGGGGCCATAGTGTTGATTTTCTGTCTTATTTGTTAATCATGATTATTTCCTTTTTTATGGTTTACTTCATTTCCGGTTTTGGGTTCATGGGTGTGGTTTACCTTTTAATTACCTGTTCAGTTATGTGGTGGGAGGCATACAAGAGGGTGAGTGGGGTTGAATATTTTTTGTTGACCGCCACCGTCATCGTTTTGGATTTTATGTTTTAAAAAAGCACTTGATAGTTTGGTTTTCATAAGTGCTGTAAAAATAAACTATTATTATTATTATTATTATTATTTCTTAAAGAAAGTAGTAATCCAAATCAAATTCAATAGTTTTGGTCCTTTCTTAGATTTGGGATTACTGTTGTATTTTTCCAGATAAGTTGCTCTGGTTCTACTGTTCTTTTTATTGGGTTCTGTTAAAACCTGTCTGACTGCTCATGTCGATTTGCACTCTTGAACTTTGCTTTGATTCTTGTGCTTTTTCTGCTTACCTGAATAGATGCAAAAGTCAGCGCAGCCCATATGACATACATCATAATCTCCTTTAACTTCTTCACGACAAGAGCCTCACAGCCCTGAAACAGAAAATAAATTGCATTCAGAGAACCTAACAGGCAAAACAAACTATTTTAAACATTTTATATCTGAAAGTGCTACAGAAAAAAAAAATCATCAGTGACAGAAAGGTTATTCTGTTTTTTTCAGATAAATTCACCCATCATTTGAGCCCTGTGTCTGTACCTCTTGGTAGAGGTCTCCTGGTCGAGTAAGGGTGCCGGTACAGTTAGTGATGCTGGGCTGACAGCAGCTCACTGGGACACTGTTGTTTTTGGATTCTTTAAACCAGTGCGTGTTTCTCCAGTCAGAGTAGTTATGAATACCACAGCAGTGGAGCTAACAGGAGAAAAGAAGAGGGGGTTAAAGGATATGTGTAGTCAGACTATAAGTCTTGAATGTGAAAACAAACATCTATGCACATTTTAATTTTAGTTGAACAAGAAGCTGTTCCTCTCACCTGCTTCTGCACATAGTCAATAGCTCGGCTGGGAGCGTCAGTATTGGTTCCATTGTACTCGTTGTAAACCTTCTGGATGGAGTGATTCACCTCATCTTCCACCTGAACAGAACACAGCCACTCTTGCAATCAATGTTGCACATTCAAATGTTACTTCTGAGGAGCAGGTTTGCACATTATTATGAAACTTCCTTATACTGTTAGTCATATGAAGCAGATGAGGTAAACAAAGCTTTTGGTATAAATGATCAACAGTGTGCAAAAATACTATGATAGACACGTCTGCTTTCCATAACATTGATTATATCCAATATATAATTATATATCTATAATAAAATGTTTGATTTGAGGACATCTGACTGTATATCTTCCATATAACAAGAAAAATAAGAAGTATGAATATACCTTTTTCATTCAATGCCAGATAAGCTAAAACTCTGAAACACTTTTACTTCTTCCCTTCATCACAATTTTTACACTTCCAACTCCACATGTTGAATTTATACTCATGTCATTCAGTGCGAAAGTGTTTACCTTAGCCCTGTATGTGTAGCCAAGCACCACCACCACACACTCTGTTACAAACACCAGCAGGAGGATGGCGGCAAACTGAAACGAAAACACAAAAACATTGTATAGAAATCTCAGTTGCACATTAATTTGAAACTAAAAGTTGCTCATTATTTTTTAATTCTTATGCAGTATGTCATTATGTGTCCAACTTTTTTTCCCCTAGGTATCAAAAATGGTGCATGTATGTTTTTTCCTCTAAAACTTCAAATCAAAGTGATCCATCACTCACAGTCGCCAGTCCACAGGAGCTTTCACGTATTGTTGCGCAGCAGCCAATCAAGCCGATGATGAAGAGAAGAGTTCCCACAGCTATGATTATGATAGCAGGGATCAGAGTGTACACGTCTTCAAAAAAGTGGTCGTAGTCGTCATATGTGATGAACACATAGGCTCCAATGTAGCATAAGATTCCAGCTGCAGCCTGAGGAAAGAAAAGAAAGGTACTTCAGAATCTGTTTTCTTTTATTGGCCACACATTAATGTTACAATCACATGTTACTGTGTCTCAAAAAGCACATTATTCTATCGATTTAACATACAGAACCATGTGCAATATTGTAATTAATCCCATAACATATTTTATTATTATATTCATCCTCTAAATGTGCACTCTGGCTTAGGCTAAGTTAACTTATTTCATGTCCTTAAAAGTACTTCTTTACCTTTCTTTGTGCAGATAGTATTTTTATTTTATTTAGAATTTTTGGATTTGTGTTTAGGTTTATATATTCATTGTCCTTACTGTCTTGTTATTAAGTACCAGTGTTCCATTCACCACGTCAAATTCCTTATGTGTGCAGCTCACTTGGCAATAAAGCTTTCTTGAATCTTGAATCTTGAGTTTTTTAATGCTTCATTAACATTCATTAGTTTTTTCTTCTACTAGAACAGTACAGAGATTAAGTTGAGTGGTGTAGTGTGTGGTTGTGTGTATGGTCAGTTAAGAAAATAACAGCTTTTTGGTTCATAATTTACATTTTGATTATAACTACGAATATGAGACAATAATAACTTGATCACGCCATATATATCTTTTAATTATGTCAGTTTTCATCCACAAAAATACACGTTAGTCCAGATAAAGAGATAGAGAATAGCACACAAAGAATTTCAAAGCTTGTGCAGTGTGAACTGGGCCATGTTTTCTCTCCCTCATGCTGAAAGAGATTAAGAGCTCTGATCATCGCTCCTTTTCTGGTTCATGTTTATCTTAATCCAACTCTGCAATTCTGTCCATATGCCATGACACACTTTAGCACAGATAAGTCTGCAGAATACCTCAGGAGCAGCGACAGTGTCGTTACATAGTAGCTGCTGCATAACGTCAAAGCTACAAGTTGCGAGCGGCAGCAGATACAGACAATGCAGCTGTCTGACATAATTATTTCTTTCTTTATTGCAGTTCACTGTTTTTAAAGAGATGACGATGCGTCAGTAAAAAGTCCCTGTGGCCTCAAAAAGCAGCTTTCCTATCGCCGACCTGCAGACTGCAGAGCATCCATGGCGCAGTTTGCTAGCTCGCTAACGCTCTCCATCCCTGGCCTCACAGGGATGCTGCACATTGTTCAGGCATCCATCGTTTTCTTACCCAGAATATGAGATTGAGAAAAACCAGGACGGTTTTGGATGAAGTTATTCCACACTGCCCCATGGTCTCGTGAGCTTTAAAATTAAAAGTTGAACTATTAAAAAATATATTGATGCACCTGCACCTCTGCTGTTATAATAATAAAATGGCTTCGGTGTGGTCCTGCCCCACAGTGCAGATTCTGATAGACTTGACCAATGAAATTGCCTCAAATAAAGAAGAAGAGGTCACGTGCTGCGATGACGTCATTGTTCATAACAAAACAGCCTGATGGAGCATGAACGTGAACCCTGCAACACTTCAACACACGTTCAATTAACGCTCTGAAACAGCTCAGGCTTTAATGCAAGCCATCTGAACTCTCTGTTTACAGACAGGTATGATTCTCCGTCGTCTTAATAAACGTTGCAGGTATACACATTTACATCATAACCATCCACTTTATCCTTGTAATTTCAGATATCCACACAGTCATTCCTCCTGAGATAAATGACGTCACTTTTGCCAATCGTTTTGTTTATGTTTATGTTTATTTATTTGCGCAATTAAAAGAAAATAAACACAAAAAGAGAGCAAAGATAAATAATATATTGTGCGGGAAGAGGCAGAAAACTCGGAGATCTTTTTTGAAGCCTACAACCAAATAGTGTTCCAATATAAAAGAATAATTAAAAAATACTAAATGGACACATATAAAGACGATAGTTTATACTAAAAATAAAATAACATAAGAATATACAAAATTAACAATTAATATAAATACAGTTATTACATCAACAGAGTTCAAAAGTACTACATATGAATATGATGTGTATGGACACCTGTTTATGAATATGTGGTTGAGCATGATGAGTATAATTGAGCACATACTGCACTGATGCTGGTTGAATATATTTTTTGAGGATTTTATGTTTTTCTACAGATATGACACCTTCTTTTAAACACATAATGTAGCACATTAATAAAGACACTGTCAGACAGCATCACCAATAACACGCTCTCATGTGTAGTGTAGGATTTCATGCCAGAGGGTGGCAGTGTAGCATTGCTATTTTAAATCTAAATTGTGCCATGTGGAGATGTATTAAGTTCTTTGTCGGGTAAGAACAGACAACTATAAAATGATTCTTATTCTGATCACATTAAAATTAAATGTTCAGTCTGAAGTCAGATTTAACAATATTAAAGCTGCTGCTGCCGCAGACAAATGTGATATGACCCCACTACTTTCTTCTCTTGAACTAAGGGAGGATTGATTTCTCAATTAAAAATGAGTACCTTTGGGGCACTCAGTCAATAATGACTTGGACTGGTGCCCCAAAGCCTTTGTTTTATTGAGTTAAAGCTTGCTACATTTGTCTTAGTCCGCTTTTGGGGGTCAAACTGAGCAAGAGTGAAGACTTACAAATTCAAGCAGAGGTTAAGGTTTCTACCGTTGACACCAGCATATATCCAAAGTGTAAATTATGCATATGGCTTAACCTGCAGGCAATAAATAAAGTAATTACTAAAACAGAACAATACAAAACAAACATACAAGTTGAAACACAGGGTGACACAGACAGGATATCAGTTCCAGTGCTTACAATTCTTAGTTTTCATGGAACATGACAGAGCATTAGTTAAAGTTTCCATTAGAAAAGCACATTTCTTGACTCAGTTGAAGTGACTGTTGTTTGGTTCATGATTCATATCTGCTAGTTTTCTTTTTTCATGAAAGAAAAGGTCCTGGTCTGCTTTTATGAAATTTGTTTTCATCCTAGTATGCTCACATTTCCTGTTCAATGTAGTAACAAAATTGCTCAATTATCATAAATCACTCTAGCCTGAAAGCAATTTGCGTTGTCCAGACAGGGTATCACTATTCGTTTGCAGATTGATGTGTTTGTTATGTTTGTTCAGATTAAAATGTCTCACATGGCATGTGATGAAAACCATTTACAACCAATGCTTAATTTGTCAACCTATCCAAAAAATATACGTTATATCTTTTCTCTGAATATTAGTGAGATTACCGATCCATTATTAAAGTGCATCTCTCACAGCGGTAGCAGTTCAGGCTAACTTAACATGATTTAGATGACAATGGTGGCTGTTGAAAAGAATACTGGTTGTCTAACTTTACCTCATTGTACCCATTTAGAGTATAGAAATCCATGAGCTGTCTAATGTGTGCAGCATTTCTTTCTTGTAACTGATAACAAAAAATATTATTTGGCCCAGATTTTAGTTCTTATGGTGATGTTGTGTAAATCTCATGCTGATTGTTATTTTTTCCCCATTTTCATCTAATCTAAATAACTTACGATCACGTCACAGTGCAGAGTTTATCGTGAGCCTCTGGATCGCAATTTAGAAACCTCAAATTCTTGCCATTACCTACATAATGTGATTGTTGGATGCAACATGGTGTTGTTGACAGTGAATAAACCCAATGTAAGGATTTCATTTTTATTTAACTTTTGCACAGTTAATTTTGTTTTGGGGTCACATTAACTGGCCTACCTCTTGTCTTATTGATGCATATTTGGGAGAAACTAATTTGAATCTCTACTGCTACATTCAATCGAACTAAAAAGTTTACAAGAGATTAATAATATCAATATCATTTCTATGCAGAAATGGCTTTGGATAAAAGCATCTGCTAAATGACATTGTAACATTGTAACATTGTAAAAAAACATCATTCCTTTCCTCAAAATTTCAATTTAAAATAATTATCTGGGCTCTCCTGTGAATTCAGGGACTCTGAGCTGTTTATTTGTGTGACCAAGCAGAGAGGGGGACATCAAAGGAAAAAAAAAACATTGACAAAAGAAAAGATTCAAAGTAAATAGAGCGCAAAAGATGCTAAATTAAACTCCCTATTTCCCAGGAGAGTGAGGTGGTGTACATCATGTGGGATCTGTGCTCACTCTAATTGTGTGGAGACATCACCGTCCTCAACAGTTAACACTCTGCAACATGTTAGGATCTGCAATTTTAATTGATTGGAGAATAAACAGACGCACACATGACATGAAACACAATCACTCACTCACACACAAACTCCCACACATTCTCATGTGAATGCAGAAATATAATATCAGCCCATTGAGCTGCACTGTGCAGAGGTTAACAAGAGTCCAGTATTTAAAATCCGTTAATAAGACACAGTTGTGTTTGAAGATGAGATTTATCACCACCCAAAAACACAAATCCCTCTTAACAAATCTGGTGCACACAATCAGTTTAAAACAAAACAAAACATAAACAAACATACAAAAAATCTGTGTGGCTGACTTATTTTCAGTATGTCCAGACAAATGAACCAATTATACTTTAGTTAATGCTGTTATTTTTCTTGAAGCCTTTCTTTGGGGTATTACATTGATGGGTCTTATCCACCAAATTGTACCCCATTTTCAAACCTACTGACCTACTTATGTACAATTGTTCCGCACCTGGAAGCTCCTGAGTCTCAAGGTTATTATTTGGCAAAATAATCAAAAGTCAGACCCAGCCTTTGGGTTATATTCAAAATTCTGATAAAAATGATCTGTTAACACTTGTTCTGTGTTGCAAAAACACATTATTTTGAGTTCAGTCTAGCATAACTAAGTCAATGGCTGTGATGTGTCTTTTAAACTGGCGACTGTCTTTGCATTTTTTTGAATATTCTTTTTGGTGTGTTATGGCTAAATTTGTGTTGCTAACCAGAACTATACACGACTCTCATGTCTATCATCTGAACTTGGACATGATGCGCATCAGACAGGGCCTTGTGGGAGGGATATTTAAATAGCCTGTCCGTTACCTTCAAAGGATCAGCCCCAGGCAGAGAAGCTGCATGGGCCATATCTTACTCGGTCACTATTGATCGACAGAGCAGATCATCACTTTATGCAAAGGACAGGGAAAGTACAAAAGATGATATTGATTTCATGTAGACACATCAGCAAAACACCACGTGATTTATATAAGCTGCCTACATCTATGATTTATATAAGTGTTATTTTAGAAAAACGGTATTACTCATGGGTTTAATGTTGGGCCTATGAATAAGGGTTGTGAAGGTCGCACAGACCTCTGTGGAGAAAATCAAGATAGATAACCAAATAACACCATTTTCACCATAAAGCTAAGATCTATTCACAGATGAAGATACAGAAACCAGTTTTCATCAGTTTGAGGCTGCAATGAAATAAAAGAAATGGTCACTTTGCTTACTAAAGGGGCATCTTTGACCTTAAAATTAAGTCTCTCCTGTTCCCTCCATTATCCTGAAGAGATTTTTAAATGCAATAGAAGTTGTGTGAATAAGAAAGTGACCAGTTTCCCCACAGGACAAGATTTCTATAGACTGTGATCTACAGTGAGATGTGCCGTCATTTATTTAGCAGAGTCAGAGGAGTGCAAATAATGATTCAATTTAATATAAATAACTTTAAGGACAAGACAATGGGACAAATCATCAGCAAAATAGACAAACGTATTTACATACTGAAAATGGCACATGAACTTTAGGCAAAGTACGACAGTAACAAATATATTGATTGATACAATATTGGTAACAATCATTACAGGCGGGAGACTGTACATTGTGTCGTATTCTTTTATTTTATCCCAGGAGGCCAGCTGACCTCAGATCCGTGTTCATGCGCGCCTAACTTCCATCCTCTGTATCACTTTCTGCTTTGGATGTAGCTTTCTAAAATCTTCATCAAGAAGTCCGCCTCCTGAAATAGAGTGAACATGTCAGCGCATTAGATCATGTAACCATCAGTTTAGTCTATTTTGTGAGGAAAGGTACGAGAAAAGAAGGGGAAGAACGACTGAACGTAAGAAAGGCTCACCCGATTTTTCGAGCGGCTCTCTTGAGTGTCCACCTGCGCCCGTAGAGCCTCCCGAAGGAACTCTTGGAAAAGCTCCCCGAACGCGCCCTGCTCCTCAGGCAGGGCTACCAGCCCATCAACGCCCTGTCCTTCCCCCGAGGGCAGCAGCGGGGAATCCATCACGCTCTTCTTGCCCATGAAATGTCCTGCCAAATGAAAGAAAACGCTCGTTAATTAAGAGAGTGCAGGGGGAAATACAATTCAATTGAATAACCATGACCTGGATGATTGAGAACCCCTACAGACAGGTAACTAAGTGGAGGATGAAAAAATCAACATCGTTAAAGACAGAAAATGCGATTATGTAAAAGGAAATTAATTACTGAAAGAAACATTTAAACTAAATCCACGTCCTCCCATTCAAAGCAAACACGACGGCTGAGTTCTTGGGGCAGTCTACAGGTGTTGGATAAGAAGATGCTTCTTACCTGTAGCCCAGAGATTTCCTCTTGGATTGACTTTAATTTTTGCAACTTTATTCCTAAGTTCAGTCAGGTCGAAGCTGACTGCAGCGGTGAAAGACACGAAAGAAAAGAAAAGAAGACAAGTCAAAAAGCCACACTGGCAGACATTGTTCATTGTGAACCCTCTCATCTCAGTGCGGAGTGGCGAACAGTCCTCCAGAGCGCAAGTGTCCAAGAGTCTCCTGTTGGTCGTGGATTGTCAGCCGCACCCTCCTTATAAAGGCACCCCTCAGTGGGGTGGGCTCACTTGATGTTGCGTGTTCTCTTTACTCACCCGGCTGCGTAAAACAAACTGTTCTTTGTTGACTCATTGTAAAGATTTCCTTGGGGCGTACCGCTTGCCGTGCGTATTTTACGCACCACACGATACATTACATGTTTCCCGGAAGATACTAATCTTCTTAAGCAGCCAACTATTGACAGTCATTTGAGAAGATCAATTAATACTCAGTGTAAGTTTGATGTGTTTTCCATTGTTAAGGCTGAATTATCCAGAGCACCCTCGGGGGCTGTGAACAAGATTTTACCTCAGCCAAAATCTGCATATTTTTATTCGTCTGATGAGAATCCCCTCAGATACATACATCATGCTCTTATAATTGGCATTAAACCAGTAAAATGCAATGGGCCCCGACATACAGAATAGGCTACTGCAAACGTTTTATAGATTGGCAAACACTCGATTATTTCTTGGATAAGGTGCACTGTTAGTGGAGTGATATGCCAGATCCACATAATTCAGCAGTGGAGAAAAGGGATTCCTTCTTCAGCACGAAATATAGCAATTTCCTGTCCGGTTGCCCTCCAGTGCTCAGGTCCAGGCCTGGCCCCTCACAACGAGCGACATGACATTTGGCCAGTTACAGCATGCTGCCGTGATCGCCATCAGTCCTCTGAGGACAAGAGAACCTGCTGGTTCTCACACTAATTTAGAGCTGATTAGACAGAGCGCCTTTTTGTCACTTCAGGGTGCTGAAGTTGAGAGTTTCGTGGAAGAGCTGCAGCTTGTGTCTTGCTCTTTTCATAACCTTTGGCA
The DNA here is from genome assembly GCF_009762535.1 of Notolabrus celidotus. Lineage (NCBI taxonomy): Eukaryota > Metazoa > Chordata > Actinopteri > Labriformes > Labridae > Notolabrus > Notolabrus celidotus. Next base: position 26,736,928 of record NC_048274.1, read on the forward strand.
TTCTCACACACATGCTCAGGATTTCAGAGCTTCTGCACAGCTGAATGTCAGTCTCATTAGAGTACAGTTTGACCAGAACAGCAGCACCCTGGGCAAATTCACAGATTAGATGAACTGAGACAGACACTGTCTTAAAATACTGTGCTCTCAATCTAAATCCTCGATAACTTTCTGATATATCAAGGGCCAAAAATGTTATTTCATGCCAAAGCTAAAAGATATAGGCTGTCATGTTCATTTCACAGGTGACATTTCATCTTGACACGACTAAAAATGATCTTCAAACCAGTTGAGCTTCATTGGAGCCTTCATGTTGGTAACATTTCCTAATCTAAACAAGGTCAAGGTTCTCTGAAGCCTAATGAAAAGGCATCCTCATATAATCAATTCTAGGAAAGTCATAAGTTCAAACATTTCAATTGAGTTTCAAGTGGATCCACATTGAGATTGTTTCGGTCCGTGTGACTACATTTCAGTGTTGAAAGCCTCTGCTAAATGTACTTTGATTGCAAGAGCACTTCACTGTGCACGCTGCCAGTGACCTTCATGAGAAAACTATCACCATAACACCATTTCATTTATATGAAAATGTGTGAACATCACAGGCGTTGTCTTTTAGAACATTAAGAATTGTATTATTTATGTACTCATAAGGCTCTCCTCAAACTGAACGGAAGCAATTCTTTGAATATTACTTTAATGTAGGTTTCATTTCAAATGTACCTAATACAAAAACCTCACCATCTCACATTAAAGGTCTCTGAAGAACTTCCAGGTGAGATATTTCTCAGCACACACTCTGTACCAATTAAAAACCTACTTAGCCAAATGAAAGAGTCCACTTGTGACATGTTCCACATTAACATTAAATGTATCCTCTGCAGTGGCAATAATTAAAGAAATGAGACAAAGGGTTAAAAGAATCCATAGTGGATGGTAACCAGATTTCATATTTAATATCATTCATATTTAGTTGTCATAAAATACTTCACATATCTTTTTCAAAGACAACAGTTCAACAGAAAAGAAACAAGACTTAATTTATCTTACTGAATGCTGTTTCACATTCTGAGGATTACAAATAAAGATCAATTTTTAACTAAATCTAGCCTAGTTTCCCTCACAAAAATATTTTTAAAGCTTGTATTTTTCAAATGTAAACACCCTATCAACATTTCTACAAAATGTTCAAACAAATGGTACAAAAAAGCCAGTTGGGTTTGACAAAGTCTAACTTAATTCTGTTTTGAAAGGCATGACTGAGGTTTCCTGGACGTAGTTTATCCTTCTTGAGTCCTGAAGTGTAGGAGCCTCACTCCCGATGAACCAACACGAAGAGACCCAGCAAGAAGAGCACAGCATACTGTGGAATGAAGACAAGACATTGTAGTCATGCAACATATTCTGAATCAATAGTGCAATCTGGTCATCCAACTTACTTTAAACTTGGGGTAATCATTCATGAGGATGGTGACGATTCCAATGTATGGCACAAACCTGGAGACATTAAAAAGGATTAGTGTCATGACATTTAATTGATGGATACATACATACATACATCCATACAGTACATATATACCTTTTCAAAAATGCCCTTGTGTGTGTGTGTAGATAAGCTGTGTGGTAGTATGATTGGGTACCAGACTGAATATTTAAGCTAACCATCCCAACAGCAGTGGTCCTAACAAGCACCTCTTTATGTTAAAACTATCTGTGCCAAAAATGTATACTTGAAAACACGTCAACTGATAATAGTACAGGTGCAACGTTCAACACTTAGCAACAAGGCTGGGGAAAAATGTTGGAATGCTGTGTTATCTGTAAACTACAGCAGCAACTGACAAAACACACAACTTTAACAGCATTTAGCTGGGGGTAGTGGATATCTGCAGGCGAGGATAAGGTGGCTTGTCCACTGCCGCCGTTGTTTGCGCTGGCAGGGCCTGTTTTCTATTCAAACTCTATGTGATTCAGCGTTTTCAGCGCTGCGTGTCCTCAGTGCAAAAAAGCCCTCAATCGTTAGTGTTTTTCCCACCTACCCCCCAGACCCCCTACCTGACCCTGTGAAGCAACCTTGGGTTTCTTAAAAGGCGCTATACAAGTACCAGTTATTATTACTATTATTATTATTAGTGCCCTCAACTGATTTTTGTCACCGCGCTCTCAGTTGAAAAAGTTCAACTTATGGGACACCGCTGCGCTCATCAATGTCACTTCATGATCACCGTCCAATCAGAATCAAGTAGGGGCGGGAATTCTGATATCAACTTTCTCAGCACAATGGCAGAGGTCGGTACGGAGGAGAAAAGTTATCACACTTGTTTTTTGAGGTACAATTTCAGAGTTTGGAGCTGCTGCTGATGCTCTATTAATAGTTTTGACAGTTTCTTGTTAAAATGCCATGTAATGAAAGCATGTACGATGCATACAGAGCATTACCTAAAGATTCGGAAGTGTCACGGGATGACTTTCGTTACCTAGCAACAGTAAACACTGTGAGAAGCGCTCTGAAATTGGGGTCGTGGGCGCTCAGAGCGCAAAAAACGGCAGTAGTGGACATGGCACCGTACTGAGAAATGCTGTGCAGACTCCCCCAGCCAGGCAGATGCCTGGCTTTAAAAATGAATTTAATGAATTTTTTAAACACAGGACCAAAACACAGTTGATTTAAAAAAAAAAAAAATAATAAAAAATATTGAATGAACTCAAATCCCTTCCCAATAGGAGGCTGAGATTTTTTCTTTCAGGTAGTGGGATGTTGATTAAGTAAACGTTCCTGACATTTATTTGATGCCCTGGTTTATTTGTACTGGTTTATTTGCTGAAAGGTCTTGTATTAACATGCAAAGTTACCCTGTGGTGCTCTGGTGATAGACTGGAAGTTGTATGGACTGGGGGGAGGGGGGTTATGTATGTATAAATTGAAGTTGTGAACTTTGCATCTTGTTTCTAATTAATTGAATGTGAACAACAGTCCATATTTCAGTTTATTTAGTTTCCTTCACACATCTAGAGTATGATTTTTTTGGTTTAGTTTCTACAGTTAACAACCAGAACTCAGTCACTAAGTCAAGTCATGCTCATAGTCAAAGCACTTGCCCCCTAAGACTTCTTAACTGATGATCTGCCTGAGTCTTACCTTGTTCAATATGTATTATCTAGCCGAGATAATAGAACACTAATTCCCTAATCTTAAAGAGCGAAGATGTGAAGAAGCCCTTCCTGCGTGTGACCTTGTCAGTTTGTCGCTGATTCAGGACAAGAAGAGCTATCACACTGGCAAACATTAGATTGAAGAAGTGTAGTGTACAGTTGTGCTCATAAGTTTATATACCCTGGCAGAATTTGTGTTTTTTTTGGCCATTTTTCAGAGAAGATGAATGATAAGAGAAAAACTTTTTTTCACTCATGGTTAGTGGTTGGGTGAAGCAAATTATTATCAAACAACTGTGTTTACTCTTTTTATATCATAACGACAACAGAAACTACCCAAGAAATCATAAATTCTGCCAGGGTATGTAAACTTATGAGCACAACTGTATTTGTGTCTGCTGAAAAGCCTTGAAAACAAACATATTTTGACAAAAATAAAAGATACTGAACTTAAAACATCTTCTCTGCAGGATTTCTAAAGCTTTAATTAGGTGCCATCCTCCTCCAGTTTCAACACAGAGAACATCAGAATAAATAATACAGCCCAAACTGTAGAGCAGAATGGGTGATGTTACCAGTCCCATTATTTTTTGTCCATAATTGTAATTATTAGGATTCTTTTTTCAAACAGTCAACTTACCCTCTAGCTCGACCAACCACATCCTTTTTCTCCAGCCAGTGTTGGCCCTGCTTGTACAGTCCTCTGTCATCCACTGCATTGTTGTCCCCTTTGGTCAAGAACTTAATGTCTCCATTTTCCCTGCAAAGAACACATCAGCATGACTTTAGACCAAAATGTACGACGTGTCCTCTTTTTCTGCTACACCTGTGTCAGAATGGAGGGACATGATAGGTCTGCTATCCAAGAAGCCTCTCTGAGCAGTTTAGCTAGGTTTCCAATTCAACCCAATACTGTGAATGGCATTGTCAGGTTTGATACACGGATACGGAGCTCAGTAATGTGAAAGTACAACTTCATCAATGAAAACCACAGTAATTAAGTGTGTATTCATACTTTTCATGGATCTTTAGTACTCTGTGTACTATGGGGATCTCTCTGCCTTCTATCCTGAAGACAACAATCTCTCCTACTCTGATGGGGTCCTCTACCCGGTTGGTCAGAAACAGCAGGTCTCCTCTGTGGAAAGCTGGCTCCATACTCCCACTGTAAGGAAAGTTGTGACACATTAAATTACCAGTAAGTTAAAACATTGAGCTCATGAAAAATAATCGGTCTATTTTTCTGAATGATGTTACACCATCTCAATCACAACCTTTGTTTACTGTCATTTTTCAGAACTAGGTCTCAAAATATCTCTAAAGAAACACAGGCGGAGTGTTTACCGTTAAAAAGGCTCAACCAAAAGCAGATTGTAATGTTTGAAAGCAATAAAGAGCGACCGACAAAGACTGTCAACACATTTTACAAGACTTGGATAAGAACCAAAACACCAAACAGTATCAGGAAATCCATAAACTTTAGTACCTACTGACACTGCATTGATTGCTTTTCTTTAAACCAAATTACACATCACAGACGTCATTAGACATTTTAGAAACAGGAGAGTTCCCAGACAGAGCGTCAGGCAGGGTAAACCTATACAACAAGAACACAGTCCATATTCAATGTTTGAATCAACAGGTTAACAGCTGATCAACAGCAGGTTTTATGTACATAACTGATCACAACGGTCTACTGTAGAGCAGCATCAGGTTCGCATTAGAGGACTTATCTCATGGATTTGCCACAATATTTTTCTTAAAGTGTGCACACACACAAACTCTCTCTTGTGTTGTGGACGTAGTATCTGTGACGTCACCCATCTGTTTCTGAAGCGCTGTTTTGAGGCCAATCGTTGGCGGGAGCGATACTGCTGCTGTCAAGCAATTGTGAGGTAAAGAGGCGGGCTTTGAGCCTCCTCGCCAACACAGGGATTAAAAGCAAAAAAATTTCATTTCACTGAAAACATTTTTGACACCAAATCATACTACACGACCATCAACCCACCATGCCACACAAGAGCCTTTTTTTCCTGCCTATCGGTCACTTCCCAAAGGTTTTCACCTAAAAAGGAGAATACTGTGTACATGCCTTAAACCCAAGGGCATGTACACAGTATACTGTCCTCTAATACAGGGGTTCCCAAACTTTTCAGCCCGTGACCCCCAAAATATAGGTGCCAAAGACTCAGGACCCCAGTAACCCTCAAAGTGATTTAATGTGGCTTTATTCAGCTGGTCTGCAGAAAGTGACCCTACCTATATGAGCATGTGTCTGTGTTTCCTGTGCTGTTATGGATTAACCTACTGCTACTGATGCTTTTGATAATTAACTGTTCACTAACCCTAAACTTAGGAGTCATATGGCAAAAAGAAAGGCAGAAATACTCATTACATTTTCTATTTTCAAAGTATTATTTCAAGTTCAGTAAAAGTTATTTTTTACTATAATGGGTAAAATGTACTCATTTTAAATAACTTACCAAAAAAAAACATTCTGGAGGACATCTCACGACCCCCCATTTGTGTCTCGCTACCCCAGAGGGGGGTCCCGACCCACACTTTGGGAACCCCTGCTCTAATAAAGCGTTTGGCAGGGAGGAGGTGTGCTGCAGAGCACTAACGGCAGCTTTGTGTGCGTCCTCTGACTGATGGCGCATTAGGACTTCCCCACGTACCGACAGGCTTTCCATTCTCCCCCATCTTCATTTAACCAAGCCCATCTCCACTTGTTTTTGACAGTTTTGTCAATGGTCAGAATGTTGGAGCCTTCTACAAAAAAGTGTCAGTTTAATAGGATAGCCTTAATGAGACCACAACAAAGCACACGTGGAGTTTCCCCCCCCCTCATTTTCGAAATAACGGAAATCTGTCATGGCGACGGAGAACTTTAATCCATGCCAACAGCTACAGTGTTCCCACCTGTCAGTCAAGTCAGCTGTGCCTCTCTTTGGAAGACTCGTAGTTTTAATATCTTCAAAATTGACACGTTACAGAAAAATTCAACCCCCGTACAGAGTGTGCCGATCGAGACATGAGCTATAAAGACTACACTTGTCTTTTGTACCAGGCTGTAAACATGTTTATTTCTGCTGTAAAGATTGTCTTTTTTTTATTGGTGTGTATCTGGTTTCCGGTACTTCCGGAGCCAGCTTCAAGCGGATCCTCAATGAACTGCAGTTTTTAGCACTTCCGCATTGGACTCATACTTTTACACCAAAGGTTGCCGCTTGGTTCCAAGTCTAGCTGATCCTGAAGTTGCTGACAGGTCCTCAAACTGGGCTGTGATCAGCCTCAAGAAGCTGGAAGCAGCACTAAGAGTTACTCTGAAATGCATGACCATAGTAACAGAACTGTGTGTCACATGTTTCCAGCATATCTTCAGGGGTGGATATCCTTGGGTTAGGGTTTACATAATGTAATAAACGAATAGGTCAAACTCATACAATTAACATGAGGTGAAATCACCTTCACTTTCAGTTTTCACAGAACACAAGTCCCAATAGAAAGAGGCCATGTATGAGTGAGACTTACCTGAGAACAACAACAATCGGACTCTCACTGCCAGTGACAACCATCAGCCCTTTCCAGATCATCAGGGCAGAGGAAACAATCATGCCAAAGTTCAGCACCTGGTAATAAAGCTGCAAAAAGAAGGGATATTTATATTGCAATTGTAAAAACTTAAAAGCATGAGTGTGCCTGTAAACTAAAAGAGCTAGCACAGAAGGAAGTAGACAATAAAGACGTGGATAGTTTCATCATATGAGATAAAGGAGGATTAACTTCACTGGTGATTCATTGGTAAGCATATCTGTAATTGGACAGTTGCTAGCAATTTCATAACAGTATGGTGAGGTACAAGGTAAATAGCTAGCTTGACTGAAGTACGTATTGTTCTTTAAACAAGGTTAATATCTGCCTGTGATGCCTTTCTATAAATACAGGACTAATCGAAAGGTACATGTGCATGAAATGATCCACGTTTCACGTTGCTAAACAGTGACAGAGGTTTGTATCGTTGAAAAGCGGTCGAGGCTAGTTAACATTAGCTCTGTGGTTTCCATACAAAGAGGCTCTCCTAACATCACAGCGAAATACTCTCACGGTACATACCTGCCGCTTATTCATGCGACGAACATCGTCGAGAAAGTCTAAAGATAACATTTTTGCAAACACTACTGGGTAGAAAAAGCACCAGAATCACATTAAAACGTTTAAAGTAACGAGCATATGGATGCACGGTCGAGCGGCGAAACTTGCATCCGATTCTTCCTGGTGCGCGCAGCCGGAAGTCCCGCCCACGTGAGCGCTGTGTTGAGGTGTCAGTTCAGGATACGAGAGAGAGCGCAGGGGCTTTCCAAAACTGAGGTACTGTGCAGTCTGTGCAACGTGTTGCTGTGTGGTGAACCTTACATATATATAACACAGGATTATTCACAAAATACATGTAACACCTTGGTAAAAACATCCACAGTACAAACAGAAGTGTCTGTGTCTATATGTTTTCATTGAATAAAACAACCAATCACGAAGCTAAATATTGATCTTTGGATTAACCATTGAGGCAAAATAACGGCTTCCACACTGCAAATAAACCAGTGCATTAAATAAATGACAGGAAGGTTTACTTAATCAACATCCCACTGCCTGACAGGGGCGTGTCCAGAACTTTTTGACCGGGGTGGCCTAGCTGAGGCTCTCACATAGGAGGGGTGGCCAGTGCATTTACAAATAAATAGTATTTACCCTTTCTGTCTTCACAAACTACTTTCATTAAAGTATTAACCCTCCTGTTATGTTTGTTTCTTAGGGACAGCAATAATGTTCCTTGGTCAACTTGACCCGGGGCATATTTAATAATTAAAAAGTGTCAGAACCCAAAAAAATCCAGATAAACCTTTTTTAAATCTCATTATTAACTCCATTACTAACCATTTAAATCAATATTTAGTGCATTGGTGTTCTTTAATTCTCACAGATCATAGTTCAATGAGCAAAAATCGCTCGTTTTCATGAAAGTTCATGTTAAAATCTTTTTATGTGGCCTACATTGGATAGTGATTGGGGTGAACTATGTCACACAATTGCAAAGAAACATTCCGTAGTGGACACTTCTGACCCCTTTTAGCCTCCATTTTGATTGCAGGGTCAAATTGACCCACGAACAGTATAAGATAAGATAAGATAAGATAAAATAGTCCTTTACTCGTCCCACAACGGGGAAATTCAAGTGTCACAGTAGCAAAGTAGACAGTGCAAAAAATATAAAGAAAACAAAAGCGTATAAAGTAACAATTATTAAAAAGTTATTAGCAAGTAAAATTAAAATGGAAGAAGTTAAAATAAGCATATCTTACAACATATATATATATTATTGGTTATATAGTCTGGCCACTGCAGGAAGAAAATACCTGCGATATCTCTCCATGAGACACCGCGGGTGAAGAAGTCTGTCACTGAACGGGCGACCTAGTGTTGTTATGGTCTCCTGGAGGGGGTGTGACGTGTTGTCCATCAGAGAAGATAGCTTTGCTATCATCCTCCTGTCAGCCACCACCTCCACAGTGTCCAGCAGGCAGCCCAGGACAGAGCTGGCCTTCTTCAATAGTCTGTTCAGCTTCTTCCTGTCAGCAGCATAGATGCTGCTTCCCCAGCAGACCACTCCAAAGAAGATGGCTGATGCCACCACAGAGTCAAAGAAGGACTTCAGAAGAGCCCCCTCCACACCAAAAGACCTGAGTCTCCTGAGCAGAAAGAGTCTGCTTTGTCCCTTCTTGTAGAGTGTGTTGCAGTTGTCTGACCAGTCCAGTTTATTGTTCAGGTGAACACCCAGGTACTTGTTAGTATCTGTAATATAAACATGCAGGAGGGATTGCAAATGTGTGATATCAACCATTTTCATTTTATATGTTGTTCACACTAATTTAACCAAGCAGAAGAAGTTTCATAGTGAAGATTACTTTTAACATTTTTTTTAACATTAAAATGGGTCAATTTGACCTGCAACATAACAGGAGGGTTAAACACTTGTTGTATTATTCCTTTTGACATTAAAAAAAAAAACCTGACAAAGTGGCATAAATCTTCTAGGCTTAATTCTTTAAGGTCTTACAAAAGATGTTTTTTCAAAGTCACATTTGAGGGCACTAATAAAGAAATCTACTGTCAGCCTTTTAACTCATCCCAAATTATACATTTCAATACAAACCCCACCTCTGACAAGGCAAACAGCCAATCATAGTTTAGGATTTTGGGGTGACCCCTGGGGTGGCCAATTGGATTTCAAGGGGTGCCAGTGCCACCCTTGGCCACCCCTCTGGACACGCCACTGCTGCCTGAAAGAAAAAATCTCAGCCTCCTATTGGGAAGGGATTTGAGTTCATTCAATATTTGCATTAATTGGTCCTGTGTTTAAAAAATCTGTTTACTTTTAAAATAAGTACAGATGCCTCCATACATTATCATTACTTTGTTTTCCTGTTAAGACAAGTTCAGATCAGTATAGTTCTCATGTTAGTGGAGATTAACATTTTGGGTATGCCCAAAACAAACCTAACGATGGACAATGGCGGCAAAGCATGTAGTGTGACCCTTTACAGTGACTAATAGTGATTTGTTTTCTAGATCACCATTACCACTAGAAAGTGGTAAACTTTGTCACCTAGAGATAATGAGATTATCACTCTGTTTCAATGGGAAAACACACTTTGTAATCTTGAGATAACAAGACTAATAGGCCAAGATCTGAAGGAAACAACCACAGATTACATGTTACCTCAGATAAATAGATGTCAATTAAGTGTTTGGATTCATGTCTGCTCAGGGCTTTGTTGTAGCTCTGGGACTTTTTTGTTGTGGGGTGATTTATTTAGTTTGCACTTGTTGTTGTTGTTTTCATTGCATCACATCAATAATGGCAGGGTCTGTGTTATATCAGAAAATTGGCTTGGAGGCTTATTTTATAATAAATCGTTTCCACAGTGGTTAAAAACCAGAAAAAAAGATCCATCTAAAATGCTTTTTTGTTTGTTTTTAAAATTCAGAATCAGAATCAGAATCAGCTTGATTGGCCAGATATGCTTGAGCACACAAGGATTTTTTCTTGGTAAACTGTGCTCTCTTTGTACAAAGGCATAAGAATAAGACATACAAATAAAATATAAATATTATAATATATAACAATAACATCAACTATAAACACAAAAAAACAACAAATAGGCATGACTAATATGTATAGGCTAAACATAATATGATAATAGTGCAGTGGTTGGTAGTGCAGAGGTAGTTTTACCATGTAGACATAAGAAAAAACCTGATTGTTAGTGTATAACAGATCATTATTGAAAAATAGTACCAATGTTATGTTTGTTCAAAGCATCAAACCAAAGTGATCCAATCTGACCATCCAACTAAGCAGTAAATACTTGTGTTGTCAGATTAAAGCAACACTTTATTTAATATGATAACAATCCATTTTGAAACACAACTTTTTCCATGTCTGTGTTGCATAAGTGAACTTCCAAGTGCTCTAATGTTGTGTATGCAGCTGTCAATTTCCCACACACTGCAGACTTTAGTTATTCGTTATGTCCACACTGGATAATACTGGTGAGACTTTGCCATGTTCTAAAAAGAGCGTTCTATGGTTGATGCACTTCCTAATTTTTCACACTTCCTCTTCCGACACACAGGGTCTGTTTTATAGTATACAGACTGTTCTCCTGCATATGTTTAAGATTTCTCTTCAAACGTTTCAACAAGATCACTAAGTGTGAGCACAAGTGGTGGCTGTGGGGACCTTTATTCAGAGGATGAATGAACATGTTGTCCTCTAGCAGCACTGTCTACTGTTGCATATTCATCATGCATTCTTACTTCCTTCTTCCTCTTCCTCATTTAAAAGAGGGGCAGCAAAGCTCTGTTGCACAGTGCTACATCCTGAGCACATGCATGTATACAGAAACAGACAGCTCTGATCTTATTCAGATTCAGCCTTTAAGTGTCACCCCGAGTGAAAATAATGAGATATGCATCAGAATGTCATTATTTTATAGTCAGCAAAAGCTTGCTGTGATAGGATAGATTAACTCTGGACAGACGGTCGACTTAGCGATGGCACAGAGACCAGTGGCAGCTCACGACTTTTGGTGGGCTGGAGATAAAACTTTGTTCAAATGCCATCTAGTCTGTGGCATTTAGGGATGTGTGATCCTTTCATATAATCTCACAACTATCCTGGCCCGCCAATGGTAATTGAGGTCAGCCAGGTGCAACAATGTAAGGTCAGACACCACCTTGTGAGGGAGGGCCTCAGATGTCACACTTCCCTTTTGTTATTTCTGTTTTTTCTTGTTGTTTTTTTTTTTTTCTTCTTTTTTTTAGATTCAATGACATATCAACGAATGTTCACTCCCATTGCACATCTGAGGCTATATAAACAAAGTCTGACTCATTGTGAAGATATGATATATCCTGTAATAACCTCATACCACAGTTGGAATGCCATTGTTCTGTTTTCAGTTTCACTTGTATCCGTCAAAATCATCAACATGATATGCAAATAAGTTGGGTTTTTTTTGTGCATGTTTTTCATGTTGCAACATAACAGGCTTGAATGTGAGAGGAAATGCTGCAAATGTGGGCTATGTGCCAAAGACCTGAACTCTGAATGTGAGATCTTCTAACTCAACATGTCCTTTTCTATTTTAAAATGATTACTTAGGCCCAAATGTACACACACACACACAATTTCTTCAGATGGGGACTATCTATTCTTTCATTTACTGCGTCTTATCATGGGTATTAATGCTGAGATTACTGTGAGTTATCCGGTCCTTTTTCCAGCATGCCGTCAGAGCAGCTCTGTGCCGCAGGAAGAGCTGTGCCTATGCATCGTTTCTCCGTAATTTCCGCCCGTCCCTCATAATTTTTTTTCTTTGAGATTAATGGATGTGTCAGTCTTCCTGCTTCACAAATATTACTTTTCAAATGGACAAAGATACTGATAACATGTAGAGACCCTCCTGCAAATTGAAAATGGAGAGGATTTAAATGATTGAAGTAAATTTCCCAAAGAATGGGTTTTACAGTTTCATCATCATCATCATCATCATCATGAAGACTTATTATGCTGCTCTGCTGGTTTATTTCTGCCAGTTTTAACACTGCTTATCACTGACTAAATTATTGTTTCAGTGTGCAGTTGGATGTACAGTAGCAAAAAAATGTAAAAAGTGGCATTTAGCATTGATTGACCGTATACAGACACTGCAACATGTGTGTATGAGATTAGCCACTTTCCCAGATTAAACATATATCCCTCTTTATGTAGAGTTTGGTCAAATAAAAGCTACATGTAGAACAAGAAAACATAGTTTCACCTGTCACATTGACATCAATGGTGCAGTGATTTCACTAACAGTAGGTGGCAGGAGCATCCAGTTTGTGTCATGATGAGCTCCAACGTCTCCATATTGTTAGAACACCTGAGTCACACTACATTCAGCCTGTTACCTATACAAGCCATTATCAAGGTTGCCTCCTGCATAGTTGGTCCAAACATACACCCACTTCTTCTGAAGATAGTAAGGCATGCAGTACTCTGTTCAATAGAATGTAGACTTATTGTGGAAATCACAAAGCAATGAGAATCAATCAGTTTTCCTCCATTTATTGTTTTTTTTTTAAAGGACGTGGATCCTGTTTGCAGACTCTATGTATGCTGATCCTTGTCATTCCAGGTCATTCTTTTCTGCAAGTTTGAATACCAATTATGTCAGTAAATATGCATATGCTTCATCAAATGTATTTCGATGAACTGTGTGCGTTCAGAGTTAAAGGTACTATCAATATGTCTCTCTTCTTTGCTTTAGAGGTTTATTTACAATGCATAAGACAAAATGTGAATTGAAAGTGAGTTTCTATTCAAACTGCAGCTTCCTTTTTTTCCTGCTGCCATCACAGTAGATATAAAAACCTGGTGGTGTGTATTAAATATGGACTAAATAAGTACAGCTTATTCACACTTAAGTCTGTCACCTCTTGTTTCTGTTAACAACATCTAGCCCTATCATGCCACTTGACAACATCAGAAGTGACAATGAAGATTTTTTTTTCTTAAGCATTCATTTAGCTTCAACTATTCACACTTGTGCGTGATGCCACCGCTTACGTAAATCATGACTCACTAATGACTAGGAATCACAAATGATTATCTTGATGAAGTTAGCCTTTTAGCCTGTAAACACACTAGTGGCAGGCAGCACTTCAGTCTCTAATGGGGAATCTGATTTGCCCCTGAGTGTGACAGCTGTTAAGCATGCGGCGACTGAAATAAATCTTTATTTTTACATCAGTCATCATGTTTGTCTTTACTGTGGATACTCATAACATACAATCTTTTTAAGAGATGAAATCTGTGGTGCACCTATACCAAATGTGTGACCTCAAATTCTTCCTCAACAGAACACAGCTGTTAAGAACATTCGAACTTAGTGCAGCCAGTATTAAGATGATGTTTGTGGTTTTTGGTATCTGATCGACTGCATCCTTTCAGGAAGAAAATCTTTAGTGAGCCCAATTTATCTTTCGTTGTGAATGTGTCAAATTAAGTTTATCTCATTTTCGATTTTATGTCCGAATACAAACAGAAAAGTGAAGATATTTCTCAACACTTACCCTTTGTTTGGTGTTAATATGCTTATGTTAGCTTGTTTAAATGCTCAGCTAATATGGAGACCTGCTAAACCTTATTCAAAGCTAAATTATCTGTAAAGCATTAGATGTAAGACAGAATGATAGTTGGATAGTACAGTTGATAAAACTGCTAGCATAGCTGTAAAATATTGCATCAATCTTTAGCTTTACCTATATGAGCACTGTTGTCATTTGTCATTCTCTAGATCTTGTGCATCACTTAAGTGTCACTGGAATGACAATGTAAAGCTTTTTTAGGTTGTTTTTTTATTCTGTTGGATAATAGAGAAAGGTAGAAACTATGTCTTAACAAGCAGTGATGCATTTATTAAGGATACTTGTACATTCTGTTCTCGTGTCGGTGTTACCAGTGAACTACTCTACTTCTTAATAAAGAAATCACATTGAAAGAGCATTAAAACGTTTGAAAAGCATCTCAGTTTAACTCTCTTTCAATGATAATGATTCTGAAATATTTTTAATAAGTGTAATCTTAACATGACTTAACTCAAATAGCTTTAACAAACTCTATAGCTAATGGGTGAATGTCACTATGACGGCAAGAAGAAATGTGAGTCCCCTCAGATAACAAGAGTGACAGATAACCCTGGTCACTTATCTCCCCCACTGATATATGATAATGAGAGAGTGCTGATATCAGAGAGACTGAGTGCGAAGGCTTTCATTACAGTGATTCAGTCCACTTCATAATATGCTGATTTCTATTAAGAATGACACTCAGAGTTTAAAAAGCACATGTCATGCACTTTCACAGCGTCCCCAAACACACATGGTGAAATATTATCTTTTATTTTACAGCCAGCAGTCAGGCAAAAGTGCCGTTTCTAAAAATGCAGTGCAATGTAGAGTAGCAAGTAAACATGACAGGTTACAAAATAAAAGCACAGCACCATTAGCCACTGTACAACAGTGTCATGTGACGCTACATTTGGCTTGTAAAATAAAAGGTTGTTTTCTTCTTCAGAAGTGCTGTACCCCCGGGACTTACTCTGTATTCATGTCATGATTTACTTCACTTGACACATAGCCTACATACAATGCCACTTGAGTTCACAAGATTTTCTGTTGCACATTCATTTAGGAAAAATACACTGACCTGAGATTAGGATTCACAATCTGTGACCTGCAATGGTTCATGGATTGGTAGAATACAAACCCAGGGAAGTGACTACTCACTATACACTGTACTCTCAACATATGATTTGTTGAATGTAAAACACATAATCACCACAACATGTGAAGGCAGCAATACACAGCAAGTGATTACGACAAGGAATGGTGGCTGTTAAATCAAAAAAGGCGTAACATTCATGAATCTCTTTCTTGCTCTCTGAATGGTTCTATAGCTTCTTTTGTCTTTCTCTCAGTTACTCCTGAGCATTTTTTCATCAGATTTATAAACAACAATAAATCACTTCATTACTTCATTCTGAAGACAAGCAATAGCATTTATCAGCATAGTGATCAGATTCTGCTCCTTTGAGGAAATCTGTAATCTCTCATGTCTTATGAGTGGTAAGTACTCTACTCCATCTGAACAGCTTTGGGTGCCTCAGTAGCGTTTTGCTGAGTGGGGGTGTTTCTGCCCTCTTGTTCACTCTTCCTGGGCATTCTGGGGCTGCCAGATGCTTTACGGACCGTCTGAGGGCTGGAGGATCCAGCTGCCGTTTTGCGTTGAAGTAATGGGCTCCTGGAGCCTTTAGGTTTCGCTGGCATCAACAAAGAGTCTATGACTTTTAGTGACTTCAGGCCAAGAAGACCACAGAAGTAGTTACACTGGTGTTGTGAGACAAACTGCTCAAAAACTTTAGGATTCCCTTCCACAGAGAGAGACAGATGCCTGCAGCAACACACACACAACAACACTAAATGTTACATGAGAATAAATGTAAATTACCTGCAAAATTAGGCTTTCACAGTGTGATTGGCTGGAACAACACAATATGAATATACTGACCCTGTTGATTTCACTGAAATTCCAACACTGGTGATCTTGGTGTCAACACCTGCAAAATTACACAATGTGATTACTTTTTTTCTTTGGTTCAGGGGAAACATATGTGGCAGAAAACATTGATTCACCACCACATTAAGTTCAGCTCAAAAACAAAAAGGACAGAAATACAGTATATCCTTCAGGGACCCAGAAAAATAAAAGTGTGAGAAATTCAGTCATTTCAGGATACGTTAAACCTTTAGGATGAAAAAAATCTGTCACAGTGATTTTTTATCATATAGACTTTGTGTTTATGTTTTTTTGGTATGTCCTTTGTAGCGGACACAAGGATGATAAAAGGTTACTTTTCTATATTTCTTGTATTTGGATCTGCATCAGATCAAAACTGCACTTCAACATTAGGTTCAAGTCAACAATAATGGAAATTAATTTAAAAGAAAAGTGAGTAAGCTTGAGCATTGTTTATCTTTCTGACCAATGCTCCGGGATACACTCTTTGTCAAAATTAACAGAACCACAATTTCATTTGCAGGAAAAGAAATGACTTAATTACAGTTATTTTTCTTGGCACTGATGGAGGCAAGAGGTCAGTGGCAGGTGTGTTTTTGAACTTCACTTGACCTCATTAAGTGGAGATTTTACCTGAGAAAATGTTTTTTACACTCAGCTAGTTCTCTGGTACTCCAGCTAATATGAGGGCTTTCATCAGTGGGCCATAGGCTCAGTCACCACTGGGTTAACTCATTTTGTGGGTGATTTGTTTAAGAAGCAAATCCACCACCCAGTCAGAGGGACACAAATTTATGTTATTTACAAATAGTTCACGAACAAATTAACTTTCTGACTGTAAATTAAAGCACTGAAAAAATCATATTAAAGCATAAAAGTACACCAAATTCACTATTTGGGTTGGAGTGTCTTGGAATTAGATCGATTATGTGGTTGATATAGTTGAGCTGTGTTCTGGTTTCCCGGACAGTTTCTCAAAAAGGTGCTAAGTTGACCAGCAGTTGGTCTGGTGACTATAGTACCATACAACCCCACTTCTGGAAAAAACAAACTATCCCTTTGAGAAGGTAAAACTTCATGAGGTCAGCAAACATTTTGCTCTTGTGTTTTTTCTTATTGTAAGTAAAATCCGATCCCTTAAAAGGGATGGTCCAGTGTATAATCCTTCATAATTCTTTTTTTGAGCTCTACATGTTCACCTTAAATTCAGTATGCTACTGTTTTTAAGAGAAGACATACTATTCTGCTCAGTTAAATTCTAGCATTTGCTTACCCTCTAGCCGAGTGAGGAGCAGATTGCCATTTGTCCACTGATAGATCCAATGCTGCAGGGTACAGCACTTCCGCTCCACCTCAGATCCTGTCTTCATATGGAGTCTGCCCGTATGATCCAGGACAAAGTATTTCTGATAGTCTCCTGTCAGATCAGCTTGCACTATGTTGTATGGGACAGTGTTTGCTGGGCGATACATCAAGTAGACTGGAATCACCCTGTGAAATAAAGATTGTTATGATATGAATAACCTTCACAGATGCTTAGTGACCTATGTACTGCAAATGTAATTCAAGAGGATGTTGACTTGAGATTTACAACAAATTGATTGCACTCACTCAAGACAGGGACCAAAATGTTCGTTCACTCTTGCCTCTGCGGAGAAGATCTTGCAGTACTCACGAGCCAGGTTCTGAATTTTACACTCCTGCATGCAGAACATTGGAAAATATATCCAGCAGAGATAAGCTCTACCTACGCCAATATATTTATTCAATCTTCATTGGATTAGAACCACAGTACTCCTACATGGGTGATGGGATGATGCCTGACTATCTGACTATCACACTTCACTTTGCTGGTGATATTTTGATCTATGCAAATTTAAGAAGAGGCAAATTAATCACAAGATCAAGTATTTCTGACGCACCTGCTTGATAATGTCCAGGTTCCTGTCAATGAGGCAGCTCTCTCCTTTGCCTCCATAGGCAATAGGATTGCATACTTTAATGACACATGTGTTGCCAGACTCGAACACAGGCTCCAGACCATATATGACCTTTGCCCTCCAGACTTTGTGTGAACATCCATCACCAATACGAGATTCCTGCATCATTATACGGCCAAATAATTTGTTACCCCAGACACCAGAATCAGCAACACCCCGGCTGAATATCATGGGTGTCATTTCGATTTCTTCCCCAACTGCACATAGAAAAGTATTAATAAATGTCAATGAGTGATTCAGTTTTCTGATGTTGGAACAAGTAGAAATCTGAGTACTTAAAATGTCATCTTACCACCAAGGTCCTCACGAAGAGACAGTCCAGCCAACACTGGAACATAGTGAGAAAAACAGAGTGAGAGTTGATGCAGCCTAGTGATGTATGCAAAAACAGGTTTTATTCCAAGTGTCGGGGAAAGGAATACTTACGATCTGCACTGAGGTGATAGTCTGTGGAGTCAGACCCATATTCATTTGTGATTGTACATCCGTACACACCCGAGTCTTTACATGATGCCTGAACAATGGCAAGGCTGACCTGAGTTTCATCCCCTGCACTGAGACACAAAAAAACAAAAAATAAAACAAAGGTGTCAAAACTGCTTTCTGGAGTTTTGCAGAAATATGATACCAATTTTGTCAAGTGGAGTAATTTGAAAAGTCTGTTTTTTATATTTAAGCTAAGACTTTGATTTAAAACAAAATATCAAATTAAAGAAATATGTAGTTTTTAATCCATCAGGATATTTCAGTCCATGCAGTGCTACAGCTATTCTAATACTGGGTACTAACCTTCTTTTCATCTGAGCAATCCCCTCTTCGTTTCTGGACCATTTGATGGTAGAATCACCAAGAACGTTAAAGAACTGGCACCACAGTTTCAAATGTCCGGAGGCCTCTGCATAAGTTTCCCCCCGGATCTTACGAATAACTTGAGGAGCTTAAGGAAAGGAGACCCAACACAGACAACATGTTTTAGATACACACTATCAAGGTGCCATATGTATCTAGTCTGAAGTAGCCATCATTATTGTCTTATCTTATCGTATCTTATCTTAGCTCTGGCAACAGAGCTTTTTTGGTATTATATGTGGCCAAAATATTGCAAAACACAAACAAACACTGTCTTATTGCATTTACTGTAAAAGTACTCTGCTTGGTGGTCAACAAAGGCTAATGTGCCACAGAGGCTATTATATTAAGACAAATGGGATGCCACTTCAGAAGCTATGCTAATATGAACAACAGGGCTGCGGGGCAGATTTGACAGCAAAGTTGAAATTTCACTGCATGAGATTTACAGGGGCTCTGACCAGAGTCTCTATCTATACAGCTTCATTGTACAAAGAATTCTTCTTCATAATTAATTTCCCAAAAAAATCTTAGAATCACAATGCTCTCTAAGATTTTTCTCTTTAAGTTGAGACGAGATCCTGGTAAAGATGAAAGTTATTCACTTCACATCTTTGAAAGAGCTCCTCAGAGAAAAACTGAAAGAGTACAGTGAGGAGGACTTTTAAAAGGGTTGAGAGTTTCACAAGTGGAGAGCCTACAGATTGGATCATGCAGTACCCCATCTCAAGGTTGAAATCACAAAGCATATTGTACTAATGTTTTTCAAGCGCAAAGATGCCCATAATGTTTTGCAGCTCCGTGCAGTTTACTTCTATTTTGCATCTGATAGTGGAGATGAGCAGCCAGCAACTTTACTCTCTGCTGCAGGGAGAGATGGGCACTATCATCCTGAGGTCCTCAATTCTATTCTGTCCCCGCAGAGATAAGGGGAGCTATGTTGTTACTTAATTTCTCTTTGTCAAATGGACCTATTTGTCTAAAGGCTTATATCTAGCTCGACCATGCTATCCAAGCCATTGCATAACATTTGCCACATGTTGGCCACCACACAGTTTTCATGAAGACTACTTTACCTTTGAATGGGTCTCGCTTGTCCTTCTCTGCTGGCTTCCCCTCAGTTTTGGGGGTTTGTATCTCCTGATTGGGCTGCTGGGTCGGTGCTTGAGTCTCAGGTGCCATCTTCTTCCTGCTGAAAAGCGGAGAATGCCTTTCTGCAGGAGAGGATGGCTCACTAGGTGGCTGTAGTAGAGGTGAGCGTCGTGAAAGACTCGGAGACGTAGAGAGGGTCACAGGACTTGGGGACAGTCTGCTGCTCTGTGTGGAAACTTCCTTTTTGGGGCTTTGATAATCAGCTGGTGGTGTGGGGTCTCTAGCCTCCTCAGGCTTGGCCTTGAGTAATGCGATTTTGCGTCTAGCCCCAGAGGCTAGCTCTTGTGGCGTGGCAGAGGGAATGGGAGAAGCACAGTTTCTTCTCTTTAATGATGGACTGGCTTCAGGAGTTGGACTGGCTAGTGAATCAGTCCTTGAGGAATCCCCATTATGGGAAATAAGTTGAACATTATTCTCTTGTGCATTTGTGCTAAGCAGACTTTCATTGGGCACACTTAAGAAACTTGGAGAAGAATTATTTTTGGCACTGTGATGTTCACTTTTGTATTGATCTGAAGGTGTTGGATACATTATTTCACTAACCCCCCTTTCAGTTTTGCTGCTGAGTTTAATCTCTGGAGTTAACCTTTGTGTGACGTCTATGCCTTTTCTAAGACCAGGTTCATCTTCAGCATGCTCCATAACAGTAATATTTGACCCTTGACTACCAGACTTTATAGGTGTCACTTTAAGTGGAGTCTCAGGTTCTTGAGTTACACCTTCAGAAAGTTCTGAAACTGATCTATTTGAAGGCAAAGGAGGTACATTGACATTTTCACTCCCTGAAAGGGAAACATCAGGGGAATGTTTTGGAGGAACCACAGCAGATGCTTTAGTTTCTGGGCAAATGTCCATTATGCATTCATTATATTCCCTGGCGCTACCATGAACTCCTGCAGTCTCTAATGTAGTGCCAGTTTCTTCCCCAGACATAGGTGGGATTACGATCAGATTCTGAGAAGGTGGTGAAGTTTCAACCTGACTTGCAATAAGTTCTTTATCCGTTTTATTCAGTTGATAGTAAACCTCCATTAGGGTCTCCTTTATATTCCTGAGAGGAGCAAAGTAAGTCTCAGTTCCCCTGTCGGGCACCGACTTCCTGGCTTCTGGTTTTAACTCCTCACATCTGTCAGTAGCAGGGTGATCTTGCACGTTGTCAGCATGGAACGGTATGGTGTTCAATGAACTCTCAAGAGTGGACTCAAGAGCCTTTATTTGTGATCTCAGAAGCTCAGCTATTGATATAACTCTTGGAACAGGCGTTGGAAATTCTTTGAATTCATGACCCAGTGGTTGGCAAACGTTTTTGTTTTCTTGGGTTTTTGTTTGGAGTGGCAGAGCTGAGCTCAGATTGGGTATTTCTGAAGTACTCTCCTCTACATGTTTTGCCATGGGAGCATTCTTCTCACTATCTTTACCAGCTGCATTTACAATAACATCGGTTTGCTGATCTGCTGCCTCTGTAATCTCTACTGATTGCTCAGTCGAATTTAGAGCAGGAGTTTCTGTCTCCATTTCAACTACCCTCTCCTTTGGTGCCCACCTGTCAGACTGCACTGATAACCTACCTACCTCATCACCCTCTACCTTCTCATCAACTTGTGCCTCCGTGCTTTCAACAGTTTTTATGGCTGTATCATCTTGGCTTTGCTTGGCGCTGGGAGAAACGCTACACCCTCGGGAGTTCTCAGCATGACCAGGGCTTTGGAGGGATGACTTCTGTAGGTCTGTATAAAGCACCGTAGGGCTCTCATTTGATCCCCTGGTATGATCCTGTGTGTCCTGTGTCATTTTGTCAGCAGCTGCTTGAGGAACACTTTGCAAAGAATGGGTCTGGATGTCATCTGTCAATGTCTCTTTTACAGATGGAGTCTTTCGTGTTCGTTGTGCATCCATTGTAAGCTGGGCGAATGGGAGCTCAAGGATGACAGGTGCGTCATTCCTGTTCATCTTTGTATGGGCCGGTGTAACCTTGGGACAAAACACATCAGAGGTTTCCATGCTGTAAATACTCATCCCTAGCTATGCTGAACATGGATAAACACATGTAATTTTAAAAACAGCAACACTGTAACCAGCAACAAACAGAACAGAATTGAAAGACCTTCAAGCAAAAAATAAATTTATGAACACAAGAATAGATTTTAGTAAATGATGGAAATCTTTCTTCCGCCTGTTCTGATGGAAATGTTTACATAAATGTCAGAGGAAAGGGTCCAAAAACGTAAATATTTGCACTAGAAGTTTTTCTTTTATGTTAGTTTATAGAAAATCTTGTGAACAAATCTTCGAAGATTTCTTAAGTAGTGCAAAGTTGAATAAAAAAATCTGAAGTTTTAAACTTTCAAGCCTTTCAAACGAGAGGCGAAACATCTTCAAGAACTTTTACCAAGTCAAGTTGTTTTTGATCAAACTTCAAATTACTAAAACCTAGATGTACGTACTGACATTTCTCCTATAATTCTTTAACTTGAAGAGGCAAACATGTGAATTCCATGATGGGCTAATATTGGTTTGCGGCTCTGCTTTGCACAATCCCTCCAAAATTGCGCAGTTGACTATATTTGGTACAGCTCAGTGCTTTACAAGCA
This sequence comes from Notolabrus celidotus, assembly GCF_009762535.1. Classification (NCBI taxonomy): domain Eukaryota; kingdom Metazoa; phylum Chordata; class Actinopteri; order Labriformes; family Labridae; genus Notolabrus; species Notolabrus celidotus. The sequence goes on from NC_048274.1 coordinate 26,759,358, forward strand.
CCCGAGAGAGCATTAACTCCCAATAAAGTATGTTATTGAGCTGAAACTGCTTTTAAATTAGCATGAGGGGTCCCCTGTGTCATATGTCACTATCATAGATACACTTGGAAACAAGCCATGTAATAGTTCAAAGGTCACTGTACTGTGTTCATTCAAATTGCAGCAGCATAAAGAGACTTTAAAAAACATGGCCATTAAAATAATATTATTTAAAAGTACATTCATATTCTGCATCATTGCTAATGCTTCAAGTTTTTATTGCTTTCTATACATCTAACTCTGATACTGCACAGCCTGTTCACATGTATGGATGCTATTTTATGTTTAAGTGTTGCTGGAGAGGAATGTGAGTCATTTTAAGAGGTGCTTCAGCCATCCAGAGCTTCTCTCAGCACTCAGTGCTGTTAGAGTTTGGCCATGCAGATAGTGACAGGATGATTGCATAGGCAGTGCAATTAAAGTTCACAATCTAAACAGTGAAGCAAAGCTTAATCATGACTATTAAAGAAACCTTGAAGTATATAATGTTCTTATTGTAAAAGCAGTATTTTTCTTCATTCTGTGACAGAATGGTGTGTATTTAATCTATAGTCAGAGACTCAACATATGTCATTACCTCTGTTACCACCACCCTCATCACATATTTAGACATTAAGGACAATGCTACTTTCTGATGCAGAACAACTCTGTCTGTTAAAAACTGAACTCATTTGTGTTGAGTATCTGCTACAGCACATCTGCTCCAAGCTAGCTTAGTTGCTATACTAGCTTACCCTTGGCAGAGAATTGAACCAGAAGAAAACAGCTAGCTTGCCTTTTGTCCGTTAATTATTTATTTATTTATTTTTGTCAGAACTTGTTCAGTCAGTGTTTGTCAAAAGTTGTTTAATCCATTGGAACTTAAGTGTTTAAACAACCTTTAGCATCTAACAGATCCAGGCTAGCTAATTCCCCATGTCCCTGGTCTTACTAAACTAAGCTGACAGTCAATATGAGTGTAAGACAGATCTGATTTCTCTTATCCAACTCTTGGCATGCAAGTGAAAAGGCAAATTTCCAAAAATATGAATCTATTGCTTCAGAAGAAATCAGCTTTTTCCATATGCTACCATGACAGAGCACTGAAAAATAATTCTGCATTTCTGGGAAGGCTAAACTCTGACACCATATCAAATGCACTGCATTAGTATACCTGTTTCATCTGTCAACATGTGCGTCATTTAATTCTTGTCACACAGCAGGGCATACTTGTAGAAGCTATTAATAGCTGAAGCATGGTTGTGTTACTTATGAGGCCTGTGTTGGCAGCACAAAGCACTTATGAGCTCATGCAGCAAACCTCACCCACCTCACTCGGCAGCCCTGGCCCAGACACAGAGACATTTTTTTGGCAGGGGCTTGTTTCCGTCTCAGACAGCTGATCTGCGACCTGTTTACATGGACGCTGAGGTAAAATGGTTGAGCTTTCACATGGTGCATTCGTTGACTGAACGTCTCTGTGGGCTACAGATCCCCCAGTTGAAGTACTTGACTTCTTGTCAACATCCATTGGTGAAACAAGTGCTGTCTTAGAGATGTCCTCTTTAACTTTACTTCTGATTTGTTGTTTTGCTTCTGCAGCACTTTGCTGTAGTTGTGCTGAGTTAAAATGAGGGCTTCTGTTCTGCATTTCCAACTTTTTCTCCTTATCCCTGCTTGCAGTGTCCTTCTCATGCTTTGCAGCTTGTCTCCCTTTAGTTCCTGGAGAAGTAAGCTGTTCTTTGTGTTTAGGCAATGTTATCTCAACAGGTACAGTTTTATTCTCTGAAGGCCTTTCAGCATGCAATACCTCCACAGTTTCTGATTTCTGAGGTTGTTCCTTCACTCTTCTGTGGTTTGAATCCACGGCTGATGAAGAAACAGTATTCTCTACTTCCATAACCTCTTCTGAATTTCTTTCAGGTGGCACTTGCTCTTTAAGGGGCCGAGGTGCAGATGTTACAGCCCTTCTCTCCTCAGTTGTCCTCTCTCCTGGTGTGTCTGGTTTTGCAACTTTGGCATTGCTGGAAATTTTGAGCTTCTTTTTGACAAAGGGAGTTTTGGGTTTGTGTGCTGTGAAGATCTTTTGGGGAGAGTCATATATGTATGTCCCACTCTTGTTCATGTTTTCACTTATGTCCTGTCCATTAGTTACAGCAGACACTGATCCATTAATGATGGGGGCAGGCTTTTGCTCCACCTCCTCTGCCACGGCCTCCTGTAACCTGGCCTCTGTGTCCACAGCCACTGTCTGAGGGCTCATCTCATTGCTCTCATCCTCAGTGGAGCTTGGTGCACTAAGAAAGGCGTCCATTGTGGATCGCCTCTTCCTCTGCGTGCGGTCTGGACTGATGGTTCGAAGCGGCTCCTGGTTTTCTTTACCTTCAACTTCCCTGCGTTTGTTCTCAGCCTTCTGTTTGAGCTTGCCAAAGTAGCGCTGGTGGATCTTATACTCGTTAAACTCACCCACCTCAAGCACTCCAGAACAGGCCACAATACCTTTACTATTGCTGGCTGAGGCCTGATATATAGCTGCATCATCCACAGTGCAACTGCAAAGAGAAGCCCACTTAAATTACCTTCATTAGAATGAAGCCAATCTCAATGATTAAAATTAGCATTGCTGATGTGTTGCCGAACTCTGTGATACACTTTTTGTTATAAGACATAATACACCATTATGCCTATGGGGTGCCGTTTGTAGTTGTGCACACTGAAAATGACACAACGATTCTCCACATCTAATTCCAAAACGTCATAAAAACGTTAATTTGATTTTTAAAAGTAACGTTTTTATCACATTAACAGCAATAGTTGTGATCTTCTTCACATGTGAATCATATATTTAAATCACAATCACTGTTAAATCCAAATTTTAAAGATAAAAATAAATGTTAAATATTAAATATAAATCTTAAATATAAATATACATTTTAAATCTAATGTTTAAATATAAATCTTAATGTTAAATATTAAATATACATGTTAAATATAAATGTTACATGTTGCTCTTCAATCCAAAATATTTAGCTTATATGAAAATTCACACTGTTACCTAGCGGAAATACTGAAATAAAAGCTTCATAAAGCGATGCAGACTTAGCAATAGCAACTTAGTTTGTCTGCTACATACACTGGGTCTGGGTCAGTACTGTCTCTGAGCGTTGTGAAATCTCTTTATGGCCTCCAAAACTGCCTTGCAACATTTTTTATAGCGGGCAGTCCGGCTAGTACCCGTAGGAGTCAGTACTGACTTATTATGGTTAGGATCCTATCTGTATCGCTTAATGAAGCTTTTATTTTGGTACTAACGTAGCCCCATACAAATTCACACAAATATCACACATAAAGGCACCGTCATGGGGCCTTTATGAACAATTAGAGTCACACGTCAGATCAGTGTTTCTAGATATACTTACTTGTAAATGTGCAAGGAATGGTTTTGTCCATTGCGGAATATCTCATATTTAGGCAATCCACAAAATCGGTCTAACTGCTTATCATCCTTATACCAAATAACTTGGGGAGTTGGGTGGCCTAAAGAAAAAAAAGAAAATAACATTAGATCAAAAAATTATTGTTTCAACCAGAAGAAAGTCCCAGTTTAGTTTAAAATTGCTTTGTTGCATTAAAATAAGGGAAAACTGGACGTATTACTCATGCCTTGCAGAATACCTATTTCCAGATGTCATGTTCAGAACACCTCTTTTTAGACATTTGTTTACATTCACACTGAAATGTAATTTTTCATAATGTACTGTGATTTTACAGTAATATCCAAATTAAAAGCATCTGTCACAAAGCATGGTACAGTGTAACTAACACTGTAAACAATGAAGCAGTGTTTACCAGTAACCAAACAAGAGAACTTCACATTGCAGTTCTCAGACACAGCTTTGGACTTGAGGGTGAGTTCAAAGGATGGCTGTGTTTCCTCCGTTAACTGCGCCATCACACTGCAGAGGGTACTCCTGTGCCAGAAAACAGAGCTGGTCAGTCCAGTTCTTAGGCTATTTCTTTTTGCAGTATTAATGTTATTCCATACATACTGGATTATTATTTTGTGTTGAGCAGTTTCCCTACACAAGAGCTGAAGTTTTAGCCTGAGTGACTTTCAAGGCTGACTGATTTACAGCTTTGAGTTTGTGAAAGGTCAAAGAAAGTTTGAGAAAGGTCTATTTTACTGTGCTGTGAGCAACTGTTGCAGGAAACGAGACAGTTATGAGTGAGCATTTCAAGAAAGGTAACATTTTCAAAATTTATATAGCTGCTATGCTTTTCATAGTTTTGCTCTTAATGTGCTTTATTAGTTACACAGCATGCAAACACAATACCCTAAACAATTAACACATTTACTTGATATTTAGCACCTATTGTGAGAAGTGAAGAAAACAGAAGGAATACTATTAAAAGTGTGTAATTTGTGATCTTTGACTTCTATAGCTTAACAAGTCTTTGGCATGGTCATTGATGAAATAATTATTCCATATGACATTAATTATAACAATGAGTCTTAGTGAAAATAATGAAGAGGTCAAGAGTAATGAACCATAATAGCATGTGGAAGTGTGAAGGACATGTAACATCCATACAAACAAACAAACACTGGCATAAAATAACACAAAGTGATAGCCTTGCATGCATATGAAAGCATGCTGTTTAATTGAAGTTAAAGGATACTTTTACACTTCACTGCATGTAACTAATGATTAAGCAAACAACACGTCACTAATTCTTCTGTGCCATATGCATGCAATAATGAATGTGCGGTGTTTCTGTTCTGACCCTTGTTTAAAATAGTTGATCTATTGCATATATATGAAAATTTGCAAAAATGATGTTGATAAAATTATGGATTTTAAAAGTTTAAAAAATGTTTTGGTTTTGAGCTAAAATGTGTCAAACAACATTTTATGTTAATCTATTTGGAAAACTGTATTTCATTTAAATACTGCCAAATTACGAAGAACTAAAAAGGAAGCTTATAAAGTTGCTGATTCTCCAAAATGTTAATAATTTTAGGATTATGGTTTCGCGGTTAAAAACAGAAGAAAAAAGTGGTCTTCAAGTCAAGAAACCTGCTTTGCCACTGCCTGAAAAGAAATCACTGCTATTCTCACAGAAGACTTTAAACAGAGTTCTACTTTAAACTGGCTACTACTTTGAAGACTTGAACCCTTAAGTCAACACCCCTGGTTGGATGAAAACAAATCTTTCCATGCAGAAGGTGTTGTTTGCGTAATGCATGATGCAAACGGGACCCCCGTTTCATAACTGAGATGCTGCTCTTAATCAGCAGTTTATTAAAACCCCAGTCCCCATGGCAACAAAGAAAGACACAACATCCAAACCACTGTCATGTGAGGATTGGTAAACTGATAGCTGTTTATGTATCGCAGAATAAATGAAGATTAACAGGATCCCCATGCGGAAAAGTTTTAACAAGTATATGATGGATTACATTTCATCAAAGAGGACACACCACACTATGCACTAATCTTGGAAGACTACCTGTTTTCTGGCCTCACGTTGGAGAGGTAACTGCAGTTACCAGTTCGGCCGTTACCGTTGCTTTCATCCCCACTGCTCGACCTTCCATTTCCAAAAGAGCCACGTGACGTTATCCTCCGTGAACCCATTGTTCAACAGATAAAAGTATAGTCCAGAAAAAAAAAGTTCTCCAGGAGAAAAAAAACAAGTTTATGTTTCTTTTTGGCTTTCCAGAGAAGTGAAAAAAGAGCTACAACAGAGAAGAGTGAAAACATGAGAGTGAGTAACTCTGTGACGAACAGAACTTTAGAAGTTATATAAGATCAACTTTTACATCAACAAAAAAAACATAGTATTTGTCTCCAGTTTGAGATTAAAAGCACAGACATCTGTAAGAGATGCTCTGTAAAAGCACACTTGCATTCTTATTATTTACTTAACAACAGTTTATTTTCAACAGTTAACTCACCGTCTACAGGTCCTTTCCCTCGTTTGACTGATACCCCCAGGCACTGACTTAAGGCTCTGACAATTTCCAATCAAACATGAGCATGCGTAGGCTGCTGGACTATTTATAGTTGGCCTGCAAATAGGCACAAGAGCACATCACACTTTCCAAAAGTCTCCTTTGGACCATTTCACAAAAAACAATCTGCAAGCTCTGAAAAGCCATGTAGTGAGAGTTCTGCTCAAAATCAAGAACTACACTTTTGAACACGTAGCCACAATAAATCCTGGTCAGATCCAAGGTCAATCTGTTTGGTAGTTCCCCAAATAGGAGGAGAGGCTTAAACAAATCAGGGCGATGGGTTTTTCTCCTCTGTCCTCGGTGGACAACACGCACTGAGAGAAGAGAGGGAACACTTGTGTGCTCATAGTTGGCTGCTGCTCTTCTTCTCAAAGTTTTTATCTTCTGTTGTAAAGAATCATATGAGCCTGTCAGTCAGGAGGATGACGCCTTCACTTTTAAGTCCATCCATATGAGTGTTACATTCTCCCAGTCATCCAGTCACAGGGTCATTTTCCACACAGGAAAGTGGGGAGCTATAATGACATCAGTTTATAGCTTGTTGCTAAAGAGTTGACGCAAAACTCAACAGAAACAGGACATAATGACATTTTTTGGCTTCAGGAATATACAAGTGTCTTAATATTAGAGGCTACCATACTTTCTGGCATGCATTGTCTAATGAGTGACAATTGTGTTGGACCCCAGAGGGAAAGCAGTAGGAATAGAACTGCCTTATATAGGCTGATCCCACCAACTGCCAAAGAGCTATGTGCTCTTATCTTTGCGTAAGCATGCACAGACTCGCAGAAAAACACACGCACACACACACACACGCACGCACGCACGCACGCACGCACGCACGCACGCACACACACACACACACACACACACACACACACACACACACACACATCAGTGACATGCGCTTAAACTTGTTTAGTATATTTTTTTCACTTTCCAAGAGTTTTAAAAATGTATTTTGCTAAATATGATCCTTATACAAGTTTTAAAAATATTTATATCTGTTTTTTATCGTCATTAAACAAAAAAAAATAAAATTATTCTGTGAAATAAAATATTTCAAAATGAGCTGTTCGAAGGTTTTATATTCTATTGTGATATTATTTGATTGTAAACAAACTCCAAACTCTCCTAACCTTTTTTGGACTGATGATAAGTGGTACTAGTTCTACCAAAGTACTACAGCCTCGTAGACATGCCTCTAGGCCCTATGTTCAGATATTTTAATTATTTGGTTCCATCCATCATGGTGTCCAACAACTCCCATGCTTTCCATTTTTGTTTTCAGGGAGGGAAATAATCAAATTCTTAAAAAAGAGAGACTCTAGAATAAAAAAAACTTGTAAATTCTCTTTGGAAGAAATGACAGACTTAACAATGTGGGACCTTTGACCCGTTGAATTGGTCACACAGTGTAACATTTCAGAACAGATTCCATGCGTGATTCCCATACAGCACACCCTACAAACACACATTCACACTGTAGTGATGGACATGTATGGGCTGGTTGTCTGTCCTGTGTGAAGGGGCTGAAAACACAGTTGCCTCAGCCTGGTGTTGATACTCTGGATGGGATGTGCACAGAGATCAAAGCACAACAGGGTGAGGAAACACTGCAGACGCTCGGTGACTCTGTCGGGTGACTCTGTGTTTGAGGGGGATTTCCTCACACTGAAAGGTGTGTTTGAAGGTACATAAATAGGGGCAGTACTGTGAGGTTGTATTACAAACCTGCGAGACCTGCAGCATCTCTGCTTGTCAAAGAAGACCAATGGAGCAAATTTTCCTCACCTGCTACTCTGACACGCATCCAAAGGAGCTTTTCAAGGAACTTTTGCTCCCATGTAATTTGAAAAGTTTTACTTATACAACAATCCTTGCTTAAACAGATCCAAACAATACCTGAATTCAGACAGGGTCTATTGGGGTTATGATTTCAACATTGCGTGCCCATTGCCTCATGCTTTGCTATGTATAGCACTTGTCTAAATCCTGTTGTGGCTTAGTGTGGCAGATTTATAGAGGGTGGATGGCAGATGATGCTCACTGAGATCATTACCTCTGGCTTTGTTGATGCCATTATCTCTTTTTCCAAACATAGTTGTGTACTATCCAATGTAAACTGCTACTGACAATCACTAGAAGAACAGGGATAATAGAGAATCCCAGGGCAGCAGGATTGTGGTTTTTCAGGATGCGAGCAGATATGAGTGTGTGCTGGTGGATAAAAAGATAGGCGTGGTACAGGTTGGACAACTGTCCACTGCCAACTTCACAGGGGCATGTGTTTACCATATCTAGATGTCCAGTGACCTTACAGCATGAACCATTCACAAACCATTTCCCCTTGACACTCGGTTATCTCATCATTAAAAGAGAAAATAGTAAAGCCTTTGCAGAAGTTAACTTCATCAGCTTTTAGAGACCACCTGCCTTCAGCCTCCGGAAAATCATCACACCTCCAACCCACACACAATGTCCGCCACAGTGAATGTCATTTTTCTGTGTGATTACACAGTCGTGACTTTTTTGTTATGAACAGATGTTTGTGTTACTCCTCACCAGGGGAAAAAAGCAGCCTAAATGAAGAGGCTCTGGGAGTCTCTGCAATCTATTTGCCAACATTTGAGCTCAGAGTAAGAATAAACAACATCATATGTCCACTGGTATTGCTGCTGGAAAAACATTTTATGACGTGTGTGATGAAACGAGCTTCTTCTTCACAGGAGTGAGGACTGGCCAAAACTGAGTACTCCCTCTTATTTGGTTCTGTAGGAGAAATCAAGAGGTGGAGTGTGTTCTTACTCAAAAATATTTCTTCCAAATGAACTTAAAAAAGTCTTTGCCCTATTATTATCATCACTAGAGGTTTTTGAAAATAAAGAGTACGTAATAACAGACCAGCTGGGTCTTCTTCAGTCCTCACACTGGCGAACTTGATATTGTGGAGTGCATGAATTAAGTATTTGATGCTGCTGCCTGTGGAGCAAGTCAACTCCTGAGATAAATCACAAACATCAAAGCTACTTGAAACGTGATCTGCACTGGGACACGCCGTTCATAACCAACTTGGACAGTACAGCAGCAGATCAAAGACGGTTTGAATGATAAAGTGTCGACACTGATGGACAGGGAGAGGGTCTCAGTGTATGAATTAATGGAGGTCATTATTATTGGGATTTTTATCACAGATTATGACTTTTAGGGGCTGGGACTGACCTAATTAACATTTTAAATGACACAAGTTGCAAAACATATATTGGAATACCAAGTTTTGGTCCTTTGTCTCAGAATATTATGTTTATAATTATAAAATAAATCATATTTGTTATCTAAATTAATGAAACCAGTAAAGCCAGACTGGTTGTCGTGGGAGTTTACAGAGAGGTCGGCCTGGTGCCAAGTGCACC